>NC_084608.1:33744938-33822438 GCF_033807715.1 Cololabis saira
TTCCATGCTGATAGCATGTAGTAGTTCAATGTAGTATTTCATGTAGTAGAGAGCATTGTAGTAGTTCATGTAGATTCATGTAGTAGTTCATGTAGTATTCATGTAGTATTCATGTAGTAGTTCATGTAGTATTCATGTAGTAGTTCATGTAGTATTCATGTAGTAGTTCATGTAGTATTCATGTAGTAGTTCATGTAGTGTATTCATGTAGTAGTTCATGTAGTATTCATGTAGTAGTTCATGTAGTATTCATGTAGTATTCATGTAGTAGTTCATGTAGTATTCATGTAGTAGTTCATGTAGTATTCATGTAGTAGTTCATGTAGTATTCATGTAGTAGTTCATGTAGTAGTTCATGTAGTATTCATGTAGTAGTTCATGTAGTATTCATGTAGTATTCATGTAGTATTCATGTAGTAGTTCATGTAGTAGTTCATGTAGTAGTTCATGTAGTATTCATGTAGTAGTTCATGTAGTAGTTCATGTAGTATTCATGTAGTAGTTCATGTAGTAGTTCATGTAGTATTCATGTAGTAGTTCATGTAGTAGTTCATGTAGTATTCATGCAGTAGTTCATGTAGTAGTTCATGTAGTATTCATGTAGTAGTTCATGTAGTATTCATGTAGTATTCATGTAGTAGTTCATGTAGTATTCATGTAGTATTCATGTAGTAGTTCATGTAGTAGTTCATGTAGTAGTTCATGTAGTATTCATGTAGTATTCATGTAGTATTCATGTAGTATTCATGTAGTAGTTCATGTAGTATTCATGTAGTAGTTCATGTAGTATTCATGTAGTAGTTCATGTAGTAGTTCATGTAGTAGTTCATGTAGTAGTTCATGTAGTATTCATGTAGTATTCATGTAGTAGTTCATGTAGTATTCATGTAGTAGTTCATGTAGTATTCATGTAGTAGTTCATGTAGTATTCATTTAGTAGTTCATGTAGTATTCATGTAGTATTCATGTAGTAGTTCATGTAGTATTCATGTAGTAGTTCATGTAGTATTCATGTAGTATTCATGTAGTAGTTCATGTAGTATTCATGTAGTAGTTCATGTAGTAGTTCATGTAGTATTCATGTAGTATTCATGTAGTAGTTCATGTAGTATTCATTTAGTAATTCATGTAGTAGTTCATGTAGTAGTTAATGTAGTATTCATGTAGTATTCATGTAGTATTCATGTAGTATTCATGTAGTAGTTCATGTAGTAGTTCATGTAGTATTCATGTAGTAGTTCATGCAGTAGTTCATGTAGTAGTTCATGTAGTATTCATGTAGTAGTTCATGCAGTAGTTCATGTAGTAGTTCATGTAGTATTCATGTAGTATTCATGTAGTAGTTCATGTAGTAGTTCATGTAGTATTCATGTAGTAGTTCATGTAGTAGTTCATGTAGTATTCATGTAGTATTCATGCAGTATTCATGTAGTAGTTCATGTAGTATTCATGTAGTATTCATGTAGTATTCATGTAGTAGTTCATGTAGTATTCATGTAGTATTCATGTAGTAGTTCATGTAGTATTCATGTAGTATTCATGTAGTATTCATGTAGTATTCATGTAGTAATTCATGTAGTAGTTCATGTAGTAGTTCATGTAGTTCATCCAGTAGTTCATGTAGTAGTTCATGCAGTAGTTCATGTAGTATTCATGTAGTATTCATGTAGTAGTTCATGTAGTATTCATGTAGTAGTTCATGTAGTATTCATGTAGTAGTTCATGTAGTATTCATGTAGTAGTTCATGTAGTAGTTCATGTAGTATTCATGTAGTAGTTCATGTAGTATTCATGTAGTAGTTCATGTAGTATTCATGTAGTAATTCATGTAGTAGTTCATGTAGTAGTTAATGTAGTATTCATGTAGTATTCATGTAGTATTCATGTAGTATTCATGTAGTAGTTCATGTAGTATTCATGTAGTAGTTCATGTAGTATTCATGTAGTAGTTCATGTAGTATTCATGTAGTAGTTCATGTAGTATTCATGTAGTAGTTCATGTAGTATTCATGTAGTATTCATGTAGTAGTTCATGTAGTATTCATGTAGTAGTTCATGTAGTAGTTCATGTAGTATTCATGTAGTATTCATGTAGTAGTTCATGTAGTATTCATGTATTAGTTCATGTAGTATTCATGTAGTAGTTCATGTATTAGTTCATGTAGTATTCATGTAGTATTCATGTAGTATTCATGTAGTAGTTCATGTAGTAGTTCATGTAGTATTCATGTAGTAGTTCATGTATTAGTTCATGTAGTAGTTCATGTAGTATTCATGTAGTAGTTCATGTAGTAGTTCATGTAGTAGTTCATGTAGTATTCATGTAGTATTCATGTAGTAGTTCATGTAGTATTCATGTAGTAGTTCATGTAGTAGTTCATGTAGTAGTTCATGTAGTAGTTCATGTAGTAGTTCATGTAGTAGTTCATGTAGTATTTATGTAGTATTCATGTAGTAGTTCATGTAGTAGTTCATGTATTAGTTCATGTAGTATTCATGTAGTAGTTCATGTAGTAGTTCATGTAGTAGTTCATGTAGTAGTTCATGTAGTAGTTCATGTAGTAGTTCATGCAGTAGTTCATGTAGTAGTTCATGTAGTAGTTCATGTAGTAGTTCATGTAGTAGTTCATGTAGTAGTTCATGTAGTAGTTCATGTAGTAGTTCATGCAGTAGTTCATGTAGTAGTTCATGTAGTAGTTCATGTAGTATTCATGTAGTAGTTCATGTAGTAGTTCATGTATTAGTTCATGTAGTATTCATGTAGTAGTTCATGTAGTAGTTCATGTAGTAGTTCATGCAGTAGTTCATGTAGTAGTTCATGCAGTAGTTCATGTAGTAGTTCATGTAGTAGTTCATGCAGTAGTTCATGTAGTAGTTCATGTAGTAGTTCATGTAGTAGTTCATGTAGTAGTTCATGTAGTATTCATGTAGTATTCATGTAGTAGTTCATGTAGTAGTTCATGTAGTATTCATGTAGTAGTTCATGTAGTAGTTCATGTAGTAGTTCATGCAGTATTCATGTAGTAGTTCATGTAGTAGTTCATGTAGTAGTTCATGTATTAGTTCATACAGTAGTTCATGTAGTAGTTCATGTAGTAGTTCATGTAGTAGTTCATGTAGTAGTTCATGCAGGAGTTCATAGGTGAATAAATAAGTTAAGATAGACACATAACTGATATTAAATGTACAAGATGAGACGACTGGTCTGGAAATACAACGTACCGGTCATGATTATTATCACATTACAGCACATTAGCATCAACGTTATTAATAAATTACCGACTGTAATTACATTAATTAATGACAGAAAACGGATGAAGATTGTTTTTGCATTAATTTCCCCCAAGAATCAGACTTGTCGTCGTGCCTTTTACTGTTTATTGTGGCTTTATTTTGAAAGGAATAACAGGAAGTACTTTTGTCATTTAAACCTTCTAACTTTACACTGACTGCAGTTACCTTGTATAACCGCTAGAGGGCGAACTGTTGCAATCCTTTATTGAAAAAACACCATAGAACTCGGTTTATTACATAATATATATGGTAAATCTACATTCCATACAAATACATTTGTAATTGAAACGAGGTTGATAAAGGGAACAGTAGATTGGACACTGTATGTTCGTTCGTTTTTATTTATTTCAACATGTATAAATGTATTTAATCCCACCCCCTTTCCACAACTAAACTTCCTCCCACTCCTTTTCGAACATGTAACTGAAATATGTGTTTTGATGTGTTTTTTTTCTTTATGTGGTGGAATGTAACCTGTATTTGTTTTCTTATCTTTTCTTTTTTTTATACATAAATTATATGTCTGTATTTACTTTTTATACTATACACTAATTTGTATAAATAAATATATATCATCTTTACAAAAATAACCTGTTTAATACCAGATGTAAGCTCTATCATAAATATAATATAGTATGTAAACCTGAGAATAAAGTGTGTAGAGATTGAATGTCCCATGACAATTATACAGTAATATAATATGAAAATAATGTACAAACAATAATAAATAAATTAAATACATGACATTTAAGTAAAATAATACAGCAAAGTCCATCATACAAGGGGTAAGTAAGGATATCAGTCTTCTAAATCAGTGGGAAAATGTCTTAACACTTCATACATTTCTTGTGCTTTTGTTTCAGTTATTAGTTTTAAAGATTTTAAATATAATCCAAATTAATTTAAATCACAGCCGGTATGTTAAACATGTCCGGTCCTCGATTCTTCTCTTTTTTAGGTTTCATGATCTGTTTTATGTTTCATATCTTGTGTCTTGTCAATATTGTCTTTTATTGCAGTTTTGCACTTTGGTCTGCTGTTATTGTTTAAAGTGCTAAAAAATAAAGTAAATACATAGCTTTCAACACTATTTTGTATAAAGTTTATACAGTTATACAATCTGCAACTTTACTGTATTAATAACAACACAAATAAAATGAAATACAACAAAATAAAAAACATTTGTAGCTTTTCTTTATTTTTCTACAGTTTCATGACTGGTGTTACGGTGTTACGACCGCCCTCTGGTGGTGACACTAGAAACTACAGTTTTGTTCCATTTAACGACATTATCGTCTGTAATTCATTTTAATTACAGAACTATTCATAGATTACCGACTGTAATTACATTAATTAATGACAGAAGACAGATGAAGGTTGTTTTTGCACTAATTTCTCCTCGAATCAGACTCGTTTTGCCTTTTTAACTGTTTATTGTGGATTTATTTTGAAAGGAATAAAAGGAAGTACTTTTGTCATTTAAACCTTCTAACTTTACACTGACTGCAATTACCTTGTATAACCGCTAGAGGGCGAACTGTTGCAATCCTTTATTGAAAAAACACCATAGAATTCGGTTTATTACATAATATATACTATAAAAATAAACTATATTATACTATAACTTTATTATACTATAACCGGAACTGTCACCTCGAGGAAAACCCTTAAAAAAGAGAAAAAAGAGACTCCTCTAACCGTGAAACTGTGGTTTTGTGTTGCTTCTCACAGCAGGTTTGGGTTTTTTTCTTAATTCTTTTATTCGTGTCAAAGGTTCATTCTAAAACAAACATGGTAAATCTACATTCCATACAAATACATTTGTAATTGAAACGAGGTTGATAAAGGGAACAGTAGATTGGACACTGTATGTTCGTTCGTTTTTTTTTATTTCAACATGTATAAAAAAAACAAGAAGGAAAGATAAGAAAACAAATACAGGTGGACATTCCACCACATAAAGAAAAAAAACACATCAAAACACATATTTCAGTTACATGTTGGAAAGGGAGTGGGAGGAAGTATAAATGTATTTAATCCCACCCCCTTTCCACAACTAAACATAAATTATATGTCTGTATTTACTTTTTATACTATACACTAATTTGTATAAATAAATATATATCATTTTTACAAAAAGAACCTGTTTAATACCAGATGTAAGCTCTATCATAAATATAATATAGTATGTAAACCTGAGAATAAAGTGTGTAGAGATTGAATGTCCCATGACAATTATACAGTAATATAATATGAAAATAAGGTACAAACAATAATAAATAAATTAAATACATGACATTTAAGTAAAATAATAAAGCAAAGTCCATCATACAAGGGGTAAGTAAGGATATCAGTCTTCTAAATCAGTGGGAAAATGTCTTAACACTTCATACATTTCTTGTGCTTTTGTTTCAGTTATTAGTTTTAAAGATTTTAAATATAATCCAAATTAATTTAAATCACAGCCGGTATGTTAAACATGTCCGGTCCTCGATTCTTCTCTATTTTAGGTTTCATGATCTGTTTTATGTTTCATATCTTGTGTCTTGTCAATATTGTCTTTTATTGCAGTTTTGCACTTTGGTCCGCTGTTTTTGTTTAAAGTGCTAAAAAATAAAGTAAATAAGTAGCTTTTTTTTATTCTTCTGCAGAAAGTTTGATGACTGTTGTTGCGATGATGAGAACAGACCGCCCTCTGGTGGTGACACTAGAAACTACCGTTTTCTTCCACTTAACGACATTATCGTCTGTAATTCATTTTAATTACAGAACTATTCATAGATTACCGACTGTAATTACATTAATTAATGACAGAAGACAGATGAACATTGTTTTTGCACTAATTTCTCCTCGAAACAGACTCGTTTTGCCTTTCTAACTGTTTATTGTGGATTTATTTTGAAAGGAATAACAGGAAGTACTTTTGTCATTTAAACCTTCTAACTTTACACTGACTGCAGTTGCCTTATATAACCGCTAGAGGGCGAACTGTTGCAATCCTTTATTGAAAAAACACCATAGAACTCGGTTTATTACATAATATATACTATAAAAATAAACTATATTATACTATAACTTTATTATACTATAACCAGAACTGTCACCTCGAGGAAAACCATTAAAAAAGAGAAAAAAGAGACTCCTTTAACCGTGAAACTGTGGTTTTGTGTTGCTTCTCACAGCAGGTATGGGTTTTTTTTCTTAATTCTTTGATTTGTGTCAAAGGTTCATTCTAAAACAAACATGGTAAATCTACATTCCATACAAATACATTTGTAATTGAAACGAGGTTGATAAAGGGAACAGTAGATTGGACACTGTATATTCGTTCGTTTTTATTTATTTCAACATGTATAAAAAAAAGAAGAAGAAAAGATAAGAAAACAAATACAGGTGGACATTCCACCACATAAAGAAAAAAAACACATCAAAACACATATTTCAGTTACATGTTGGAAAAGGAGTGGGAGGAAGTATAAATGTATTTAATCCCACCCCCTTTCCACAACTAAACATAAATTATATGTCTGTATTTACTTTTTATACTATACACTAATTTGTATAAATAAATATATATAATTTTTACAAAAATAACCTGTTTAATACCAGATGTAAACTCTATCATAAATATAATATAGTATGTAAACCTGAGAATAAAGTGTGTAGATTGAATGTCCCATGACAATTATACAGTAATATAATATGAAAATAAGGTACAAACAATTATAAATAAATTAAATACATGACATTTAAGTAAAATAATACAACAAAGTCCATCATACAAGGGGTAAGTAAGGATATCAGTCTTCTAAATCAGTGGGAAAATGTCTTAACGCTTCATACATTTTTTGTGCTTTTGTTTCAGTTATTTAGTTTTAAAGATTTTAAATATAATCCAAATTAATTTAAATCACAGCCGGTATGTTAAACATGTCCGGTCCTCGATTCTTCTCTATTTTAGGTTTCATGATCTGTTTTATGTTTCATATCTTGTGTCATATCAATATTGTCTTTTATTGCAGTTTTACACTTTGGTCCGCTGTTTTTGTTTAAAGTGCTTAAAAAATAAAGTAAATCTGTAGCTTTTTTTTTATTCTTCTGCAGAAAGTTTGATGACTGTTGTTTCGATGATGAGAACAGACCGCCCTCTGGTGGTGACACTAGAAACTACCGTTTTCTTCAATTTAACGACATTATCGTCTGTAATTCATTTTAATTACAGAACTATTAGTAAATTACCGACTGTAATTACATTAATTAATGACAGAAGACAGATGAAGATTGTTTTTGCACTAATTTCTCCTCGAAACAGACTAGTTTTGCCTTTTTAACTGTTTATTGTGGATTTATTTTGAAAGGAATAACAGGATGTACTTTTGTCATTTAAACCTTGTAACTTTACACTGACTGCAGTTACCTTGTATAACCGCTAGAGGGCGAACTGTTGCAATCCTTTATTGAAAAACACTATCGAATACAATTTGTTACACTATAATATATGAAATATATACTATAAAAATATACTATACTATAACGTGCTGACAGAGTACTATAATATATGATATATACTATAAAATATACTATACTATAACGTGCTGACAGAGTACTATAATATATGATATATACTATAAAAATATACTATACTATCACGTGCTGACAGAGTACTATATTATATGATATATACTATAAAAATATACTATACTATAACGTGCTGACAGAACGGCCGTCTTGGTCCAGACCTGGTGACGTCACATACGACCAGTGGAGGTTAGTGGTATTTCAGAATCCTAATTACTAATTCATCACAATCAGTCCAATTTCAATTTCACCCTTTTATTCACTGTACGCGGCTATTTGATTGAATTAAATGTTTGACTATAAATACAGTTTGGATTTTGTGTCCACAGTAGCAAACCTCCAAAGCTGTGATAATGCCCGACTTTTGTTCCACCTGGATGTTCAATTTACAAAAACATTTAGAGAAAAAAGTGTGTGCTGATGGAAGCAGAGAAGTCCCATTTTAATGTGACTTTTTTAACGGTTTACGTCCTTCTGTGTTGTGGCTCTGTCGTCTCCACCTCGTCTCTCTTCATTATTTAGCTTTTTATGTGTAAAACAGCGTAAATGTTACGTGGTGAAAATGCGGCTTACAGAGACATCGGTAATAAACCACATTATCATCTTCCATCTACAGGTTCAAAACCAAATAGCCTACAAAGAAAAGATTTTTGCCAAATACAGAGCAGAGGAGACATGAGGTAGTGATTGTGTGGGGATTCAGCATAATGTACGTATATAAAATGGTATATATAATAATGATCATATTGTTTATGATAAGATGTGTATATTTATATATATATATATATATATATATATATATATATATATATATATATATATATATATATATATATATATATATATATATATATATATATATATATATATAAATTATATGTTGTATATGTATATTATTTATAATTGCTCTGGTATATTATTTATTATAATATTTAGAATGCTCAGGTGTAATATTGCAATGAAGTGCTGTAATATTTTTATAATGTAATAACAAGTATATTTTTTGAGAAAGTAAAGCTTGCTGTTATATTTATTTATATTTATTTTTATTTTGTATTCAAGCCAAATTGAAAAAGAAACCAGCGTTAGGACCTCATAAGTTTTTACTTCCTCCTTTTCGGGCATGAAGGTTTATTTCCCTTTGATTTGTTTAATGACTGTTTATTTGTATCCTTTTCTGATGTTTTGTGTAATTGTTTTTCTTTTTTATTTAATATGTTCGAAATAAAGATTCCAATCAATTATTATTTATATGTTTAATATTACTTGCATTAAGTATAAAGCTCATGAGTGTGTTGAAAATTGTCTGTTTGATAGGAAAAGGTTCGTCTATTGACCAACGTGGTGATGCAGTGTCCAACTCTCACCAGCAGAGGGCGCTGCACTGTGTTCGGGGACAATGGAAGTCTCGCGGGATTACAGTGAGAACGAGAACACACTTGAGAGAGAAGACGTGTGCGGCGTAACGAGGATAAGTAATACTTATTTCTTGCTGTTTGCAGGTAAGAATGGAGAGTTATAATCGTGTACTTGATGGGTGAATGTGTAATGTGTGAGTTTATGCTTGGATTTTATGTTTGTATTGTTGATAAACGTAAACCTAACGGAATCAGCCGGTGGGGCTCGTTGCCTAGCAACCGCGTAAGGCGGGAAAGAGCTCTGAGCCCGGACTGCTGGAATTAGAACTGATATTAAATGTAGAGTTCATAGATGAATCAATAAGTTCAGATAGACACAGAACTGATATTAAATGTACAAGATGAGATGACTGGTCTGGAAATACAACGTACCGGTCATGATTATTATCACATTACAGCACATTAGCATCAACGTCATGAAGGAAATAACGGCGTGTGTGTTGATTCCTCAGTAAAGTAGCAACATTATTAGTGCAGTTATGGAGGGTTTTTAGTAGCAATACTTGACTAAAGTGACAGCACTCTTGCAGGGTTCTGGGCTCGTCAGCATCTTCAGCGGGATGTCAGAAACAGAAACATGGACTGTTGCTGTCGAGGACCTAAAGGCCAGTGGGAGTTTCTACGACGGCTCATTCACCACTTTACCACCATGGAAGACGGGAGGATGCTCTTCCTCTTCAAACGGTGAGCAAAACGCTTTTCTTCCTGTGTGCAGTCACTGAACTGCCCATTTAGCAACTTGTTATTGTTGATGTTAAAAAGGAGAATTGGGGTCTCCAGGAAATATCTGGTTTAGAGCGGCAAGGTATGTATGTGTGTCCAAGTTAAAGGACACGGATACGGATTTCCAGGTCAGATGAATTTATTTAACTGTGGTCTGTAACAATACAAACAAGAGAAAAAACCTATTAATATACCGAAACCAGAATACAAGTAAATAACATAACATAAATGTTTCATTAGTCATTAATGTTTTCATCAATCAAATAATACAGCAAATGACCAATTAATATTAACACACCACCTCCAAAGAAGTTTATAAACAATAGAAATGAACATAGTTGCATAACTAATATATTATATAACAGCAATTCAACTGTAGCTTAAACAAAGTGTGAACGGATAAACATGCTGATGTTCATTTCACCTTATAATGTCAATAAGCTCACCTTTAGGAATCTACACACAGTAATAAACTCAAAAAACAGGCGGATGGCTAAAACAGACGAAGAAAAGAGCACCATCTATCGGCAGCCACATGAAGGAAAAAGTAAACTGCCTTCACTCGACGGCGTCGGCACATAACGGTTGTGGTGCATTCAGGGACCGTTGGTAAAGTCTGCCGAGTCCAGTAACGTAAGACAATTAAAACCACAATGGAAAAATGAATAATATAAAATACTATGAACTAGTAAACATAAACAGTGTGGGGTTTCTAACAGATGTGATTATTGTCCTTTGCTGCTTTGATTAAGCAGCACATGAGTCCACTGAAGTTGTTGTTTACTTTTGTTTATGTGGAAAAATTAGCCCCACGGGTTGTTGTGAGGCTGAATAATGATCATTTACATGTAGTATTATTATTATTATTATTATTATTATTATTATTATTATGATTATTATTATTATTATCATATATATACAGGATGAGGAAAAGGTAAAAGCATTTGTGCTTCTCAGACTGATATATCAAAGGTGGTTGCATACATTCATGAGATGTGTGTGTGTGTGTGTGTGTGTGTGTGTGTGTGTGTGTGTGTGTGTGTGTGTGTGTGTGTGTGTGTGTGTGTGTGTGTGTGTGTGTGTGTGTGTGTGTGTGTGTGTGTGTGTGTGTGTGTGTTATGTCTCACCCAGCAACCACTGCATCTATAAATATCTAAATATCTGTCTCTAAAACTGAGACCCTTTCGGTTCCAATTAACACCAAACATTTGTGGAAAGCAACTAACTTTGTTTTCTTGGCCACGCTGGTGCGTCTAGTGCACTTTTCCACCAGCACCTACTCGGATCATCTCATCTCAGCTCGGCTCGACTCGGCCTGGTTTCTTTTCCATAACAAGTCACAACTGGAGCAGAAGTAGGAGGTTGGAGTGAAGCTGCTGTGACGTATTTGATTGTGTATCTAAACAGAGACAAAAGACAACAACACTAAAGATGTAGAACCTGGAGAAGATGATAGATGTGCTGCTGGTCTGTGGCTTGTGTTCCATATAAAGTTAAAAAATGAGAGTGAGAGAAGCTTCAAACGGCAACCATTTTAAATGTTTTTTGTTTATCTCTGCGCTGCTAAAAGGTCAGCTGGAGCAGTGAGCAGCTATGAAGAGACAGAGCTCCTGGTGGATCTGGTCGTTCCTTATCTCCCGTCTACATCTTTTTAATTCTTTCCTCAGCCACCAGGTTTATGAACATCTGCACATCAGAGTTGGATCACCAAACAGACTTCTGCTGCCGTTGCTGCTGGAATAAAATGAACAAGAAGCCGTCAGAGTCGCTCTTTCTCTGATGTCACATCCTGACTCAAACGTCTGACTCCAACCCCCCGACCAATCGGTGGCCTGGAGTGTGATGACATCACAGCCCGACTCAGCTGCTTAGAACCTCGGCAGAGAAATTACGGAAAAGTATCTACTCGGCACGTTAGACCCCTGGTGGGAAAGAACCAAACCGAAGCGAGTCGAGTCGGGCTGAGTAGGTTCTAGTGGAAAAGCTCCAGAACATTCATCAGGTGGATGCAGGACTTTTCATGCCCTGACCCGAGTTCAGAGAACGACACCATGATAAGAAGCCAGTTTAGGTGGTTAAAGTGAGCACTGATAAGTTAAAGTGGTTCTGATCCACATTTGTACACCTGTCCTGTATTTGAAATAGTTACCGGTGCGCTTTAGGCGTCCAGTGAAAGGATGACAGAGAGAATTACAGAAGTGGACGATGAAACTGCAACCAGTTGTAAAACATGGAATATTGTGGAATTTGCTCATATCTGAGTCGGGGTGCCATCAATGTTACGGTCTGATAAAAGTGGAGGTAATGCAGATTGAGCAGCACTCCTGACCCTCAGCAGAGACACTGACAGCAACTGAAACCTTTCTGAATCCAAACTTCTGAACCTAAAGATGAAAACTTTGCAGTTTCTGTAAATGAAACTGCAAAGTGACAGATTCTACACAACGTTGTACGACTGAAGCCCCTAAAACAGGTCCAACGACGTCCCGACCTGGACTGAGAGTCTTTTCTCATCGTTCTGCCTGCAGTCCCACGTTATGGTCACATGACTTCAGCTATTTTTGAAAAGATTGGTTTGAAATGAGTTTCTTTACAAAACAAATACATTTACACAAACAAATGTGTTTTTGGAAAAATCTCTGAACACTCACGACCACCAGGGGGCGACCATGCTCTCTCTTCTCAGCAGTCACGTGGTTTCTTGTAACTGCAGGGAGGAAGTGCAGCTCTGATTCTAACTGGTAAAAGTATTCAGAGTTCAGACTCCATGTTGATGTGGACGGAGCAGCAGAGGAGACCAGGTTAGTGTTGGTTCAGTCTTCTTCTGCTGTTTAAATGTCATTTCTGTGGTTCTGGTTGGAGTCCAGCTGAGGGGTGAAGTGAGATCTGAGGTTTGGGTTCAGATGGAAACACATAACAGAAGTATAGAAGGTCCTTATAAGGACAGCTGGACAGGCGTGTGTGTGCTGAACTTCCTGTTTCTGAACATTTCCTGTTGTGGTGGTTTCTGTTATATCTACATTTTAACAGGTCAGTAAACTGTATTTATGCGATGATTCAGTCTCATGAAGTTGATTTAATGTACAAAGATCTCAGGGAAGGTGTTACTTTGGGTATGTGGTGACTTAAAAAGACTTGAATCTTGTTTTTCTGCTGCGTGACGTCGTCTCCACAGACAGATGTGTCAGGTTCTCAGAGGTTCTCCACGCTGGAAATAACTGTTTGATCAGATTTGATTGAATTTGTTGCCAAAACTTTGCTGCATTATTTTGAACATGCAGATAAATGTAATGTGACGAAAATAGCCACTACCTGTCAATAACGTGTGTGTGTGTGTGTGTGTGTGTGTGTGTGTGTGTGTGTGTGTGTGAGAGATCCTGATGTTCAGAAGAGTTTTCCGGATTCTACAAGTTTGATTTATTTCAGTAACTGAGACTTTTTTAAGCTCCAAGTTTCTATTTTCTTCAGAACTTTAGACTTCTCTCTGACACTTGAATTTAACACAAAGTTCTTTGTAAGTCTGTAAGTCAGGGGGTTGTTTACCGAACAAAGAAGGAAGTTAGCGTTGAGCTAACAAAGTAGGATTCATGGTTAAACTAACCAACATCTGAAGTCCGACTGTTTCCTGAAAACTGTTGTTTTATGATCTCAGAGAAATAAACGGATGTTTTTGTGTAGAAAACTGAACAGGAGCAGGTAACGTTCAGGTTGGGGCTCTTTAGTGAGAATCAGTGAAGAAGTGGTTTCCTGGATGACTTCATCAGTCTTTCTTTGAGTGTTTAATGAAACAGAAAATATCTTCTCCAGGTGAAGACTCGGCTTCACAGATCCCACCTGGACAGAAATGTTGGCGTCAGGTTAGAGGAGACTCAGCTTCAGGTCTGTCTCATCGTCAGTATCAGTAAAACCACTTTCTTCCTCCTCAGGAGTTTTGACAAAGTCCTTCAGTGAACGTTTTTAAATTGATTTCATGACTTAGTCGTGTTCTAATAAAGTTTCTGTCTACAGATTCAAAGATGGTCGGTGTTTCTGGTTCATGTCTCTGAATGACTGAAGTCCAGAAGATGGATGATTGTGTGGAGGAAGAGGAGGAGAGACCAGAGTCTCCAGGATCCAGCTGTCCGTCTATGAAGAGTGACCGGTCCAAAGAAAATCCTCCAGACTTCAGTAAAGAACCTGGACCCTCAGACACAGAGTAAGACAACTGCTGTTAACTGATTCTATGACTCATCATGACTTTATATTTTCTGTCCATGGTGGTTTATTTGATGATTTAGTTTCTTCAAACATCACTTTTTCCTTCTGGTTCCTGTTTTTCCACCACGGAGTCTTCTGTGTTGCTCAACCATGTGGTCCTGCTGGTTCAGAGAGCAGAGTTTGGTTCAGGATGAAACCAGCTCTCCAGATCCTACTGATACTAGTACTACTACTACTACTACTACTGCTACTACTGCTACTACCACTACTACTACTACTACTACTACTACTACTACTACTACTACTAGTACTACTACTACTACTACTACTACTACTACTACTACTACTAGTACTACTACTACTACTACTACTACTGCTACTAATAATAATAATACTACTACTACTACTACTACTACTACTACACTGGTTCAGGATGAAACCAGCTCTCCAGATCGGTCCAGGAGAGTCTGCAGCAGTTTTAGGACTCTAGTTCTCCTTCATCACATTAAAAACGAATCACTCACACATGTTTTGTTAGTAATACATAGATAGATTAAATACAAATATAAAACAACATAAACTTCCATATAATTGCATGATGGGATTTAGTTTTAATACATTTTTTATTTATAAACTAGATTCAATCCTATCACACCTCCTATTGTTCTCTTTCTATATTAATAAACCTTTTATTTACTGTTACAAATGTAAGGCATTAATTCATGTAAAGGTTTGACACAAGTAAAACAGACAGAAGCTGCTGCTTCCTGCTCTCATGTATTATGAGCCGCCAGCGAGAAACTCTCTCTACTGGACAAACCATGGTGACTCGTTGATGACATTAAAAACTATCAGTTAAAGATGTTTTGCTAGTTATA
The DNA here is from genome assembly GCF_033807715.1 of Cololabis saira. Lineage (NCBI taxonomy): Eukaryota > Metazoa > Chordata > Actinopteri > Beloniformes > Belonidae > Cololabis > Cololabis saira. The sequence goes on from NC_084608.1 coordinate 33,760,027, forward strand.
AATAGATAGATTAAATAAATCAATAAGATTATCAAAGAATGAAAATCAAAGAATTGATATTAGACATTAATAATAGTACCAACCTTTCTCAAATACAAAAATGAGAATATTTACAATTTGCAATAAGAAAACTCTCTGTTGCTTTTGGTAAACGGATTAAAACATTGCTCCATTATTACTCTAGTCAGAATCGGGGGGAAGAAGATAAAGTAGGAATCTCAAATACTCAGACTCAATCAGAGCAGTTGGACCTTAACAAAGCCCCGGGTGCTTTTGTCAGATCACGGTCCAAGTGGCAGAAGATGGAAAATCCATCCTTTATGAGACTGGAAAAACCAAGACAAGGAAAATCTGCTGTTTCTTCTTTATTGATTAAAGGGGAGGAATGTACAAACTCAAAAATAATATCTAAAGAGTCTTTGAATGTTTGAATGATGCCTCTGCGATAAAGTACGGCCGAGCAAATTAGGAAGGAATCTTTGCCATTTTCTCCACTTTCTGCCGTCTAGCATTGCCACGGTAACACTATTGAGGGAGAAAAGTAACAGCCATGGAAGGCACGATGGAGACGCACGTGTAGATGTCTGCCATGCCTGGGAGCACGTTACGGTCCGGGACGCATTAACGGATGAAAAAACGCTTGGAAGAATAAGTGCAAGAAGAAAAGGGAAACCGATCCTGGATCCTAATATCTCGCCCGGGCAAACTGGTTTTCCTTGTTTTTTCTGGTGTTTCTCTTTCTTCCACTACTGGCATACACATAAACTTATGAATGTAAAACATATACACTTAAATAAATGAATGTGGTCTTCCAGAAGCATCAGTTTTATTCCCGTCTGGAGGCTGAATTCAAACAGAAAAGCAGCCGCACTTTTACTCTCTGAGACCACCTGAGCTTCTGGACACTGTTGACTCATCTGGATGTTTTTCTACAACAGTCAGAAATGACTTTAGTGATGAAGACATGTTTTCACAGAGGGAGGAAGAGGAGAAGAGTTGGTGTGGAGGAGCAGCCGTCCAGTCAGAGCAGAACTGTACCAGGTAAGACTGAACTTCTGTCTGCTGATGGACTCATTTCTGACAACTGGAAACACTTTTGTTCTGTAGTTTCAGAGTTCTTCTTGTCTTTCAGCAGATGCTGGTCTGCAGGAGGTCCTAGATGAACACAAGACCAGTCTGAGGAGCAGATGTGAACATGTGACTGAAGGAACTGATGAACCAGGAAGTAGAACCCCCCTCAACAGGATCTACACGGAGCTCTTCATCACAGAGGGACTGAGTGAAGAGGTCGATACCCAACATGAGGTGAGGCAGCTGGAGACAGCTTCCAGGATGAAGAGCCGCCATGACGCTCCAATCAGGTGCCAGGACATCTTTAAAGCCTTACCTGACCAACGTGGAGCCATCAGAGTGGTTCTGACGAACGGCGTCGCTGGCGCTGGGAAAACCTTCTCGGTTCAGAAGTTCTCTCTGGACTGGGCCGAGGGCTCGGAGAACCAAGACGTCACCGTGGTGATTCTGCTCTCGTTCAGGGAGCTGCACCTGATCGGAGATGAGCAGCTCAGTCTTCTCAGGCTGATCCAGGTTTTCCATCCATCGTTACAGAAGCTCACAGCAGAGCAGCTGGCTGCCGGGAAACCGTTGTTCATCTTTGACGGTCTGGATGAAAGCAGACGTTCCCTGGACTTCAACAACGGTCCGGTCGTGTCTGACGTCACACAGAGCTCATCGGTCAACGTGCTGCTGACCAACCTCATCCAGGGGAACCTGCTTCCCTCAGCTCTCATCTGGATCACTTCCAGACCTGCAGCAGCCAATCAGATCCCTCACAAACACGTGGACAGGGTGACAGAAGTACGAGGCTTCACCGACGGCCAGAAGGAGGAATACTTCAGGAGGAGGTTCAGGGATGAAGAGCGGTCCAGCAGCATCGTCTCCCACATGAAGACATCCAGAACCCTCCACATCATGTGTCAACTCCCGGTCTTCTGCTGGATCACTGCTACAGTTCTGGACCACATGTTCACCACAGAGCAAAGAGGAGAGCTGCCCAAGACCCTGACTGACATGTTCTCCCACTTCCTGCTGGTCCAGACCAAGAGGAAGAGGAACAAGTACCAGGAGGGACATGAGACGAGTCCACAGGAGCTGACGGAGGCTGACAGGGACCTTCTCCTGAAGCTGGGGAGGCTGGCGTTGGAACATCTGGAGAAAGGAAACATCATGTTCTACCAAGAAGACCTGGAGCAGTGTGGTCTTGATGTCCCAGAGGCCTCGGTGTACTCAGGAGTTTGTACCCAGATCTTCAGGAGAGAGTGTGAGGTCTTCCAGAAACCCGTCTACTGCTTTGTTCATCTGAGCATCCAGGAGTTCCTGGCTGCAGTCTACGTGCTCCACTGTTGGTCCACCGAAAACACAGATGTGCTGGAGAACTTCCTGGGAGGAAACTACAGATACTCATCTCTGGATGAGTTCCTGGAGAGAGTCATGGAGAAATCCCTGGACAGTAAAAATGGCCACCTGGACCTGTTTGTCCGCTTCCTTCATGGTCTCTCTGTGGAGTCCAACCAGAGACTGTTAGGAGGTCTGCTGGACCTGACGGAGAACGATCCAGAAACCATCCAGAGAGTCATCAACAACCTGAAGCAGAACACTGGCAGTATCTCTCCTGACAGAAGCATCAACATGTTCCAGTGTCTGATGGAGATGAACGACCTCTCAGTCCATCAGCAGATCCAACAGTTCCTGAAGTCAGAGAACAGATCAGAGCAGGAACTCTCTGAGATCCAGTGTTCAGCTCTGGCCTACATGCTGCAGATGTCGGAGGAGGTTCTGGATGAGTTGGACCTGAACAAGTACAAGACAACACCATTGGGTAGACTGAGACTGATTCCAGCTGTGAGGAACTGCAGAAAGGCTCGGTGAGTCCAGATGGATCAATAACACCATCAGTTAGCAGTTTAGTTCTTCAAATCTGGTTTTGATCTTGCAAATGAAAACTTTTAAAGTCGGATGTGTTTGTTTTATTCTGGGTCACCTCAAGTCACCTCAACCAGAGGTTCATGTTTCAAACACTTGATCTAGTTGATGTTTCTGCTGCTCAGAGATGAATCTATGTAACGGAGAGAGATGAAACATCAGAACCACATTTTGTTGATGTGAACTTACAGACAGTTTTACAGAGAACTCATCACATCACACATTTTCATTGAGATTATTGAAGAAGTTTACCAGTTTAAACGGCTCAGAGTTGTAAACCTACAATAGTTTTATGTGGACACAGTTGTACTTGGTACGTGACTTTAATTCTGGTAACTCTGGTTCTGTGATCTCCTGCACCGTCCTGTAACTCCTGTGGGTCAGTCTGGCTTTAAATCAGACTTTATTACAACTGACATCATGTTTTCTCTCATCACAGATTTGTTGGTTGTTTTCTCTCAGAGACTGAATGTGAAGTTGTTGCATCCGCTCTGAAGTCCAACCCCTCCCATCTGACAGAACTGGACCTGAGTCAGAACCAGAAGCTGCAGGATTCAGGAGTGAAGGTTCTGTCTGGTGGACTGGAGAGTCCAAACTGTAGACTGGAGACTCTGAGGTCAGTCCACTGGAGATGTTTCCACATTTATCCACTTATCATCCTCCAAAGATGGAACTGTCTCCAAAAGTTATGTCTCTAATAGAATAGAATAGAATAGAATAGAATAGAATAGAATAGAATAGAATAGAGGTTTATTAGCATTTGCACCAGACGGTACCGGTACATTGGAATTCTTTCTTTCGTTCTCCCAAAGTCAGGCAAGGATAAATAACTATATAACGACAATTAACATACATTGCAATAACAATAATGTACATATAATACAAAAATATATACACCGGTATACAATGTCCTTGTATAGCTGAGGACCCTGAGTTGCATCACCGTTAAATACAGGACATTTACCAGGTAGATGAGAGATTTATTGTACATTTTACTTCTGCTTTCAGGGCTTTCCACAAGCGCCGGCTACCGGCCATATAGCCGACTACACAATTAAGTCCAGCCGGCTACTTTAATGACCATTATTTTTATAGCCTATAAATATTATTTTTCGATTTTAATAAAATTAAATGTTTTTCTCACAGACTGATAATAATGTCAAACTGAACCGCACTCATTAAAGTTGTGATTCACTCTGCTTGTACTGATAATAACCTCAAATTACTCTGATCACCGCTGACTTCATTGAGAGAAACTCCGCTGCCCGACATGGGTGTGTGCGCGCGCTCAGCGGAGTGAATGTGTCGGAACTCGGAGGCAACAAGCAGAGCTCACCATGATGCTTCTTTTGTCACCATAAAAACGGTACGTCCCTACTTACTCAGGCTATCCCCTGCAAAATTTCACCAGTTTAACCAGTTTGTATTAAAAAGAGACGCCAAAAGAAAGCCTAACCGCATTGCATCGTTTAGCCCAAAACGTTCTACCGGTAATCCAGTCTTCTCTTCAATAGTTCAATTAGCACCACCTGCGACACGTGAGAGTGTTTTCATACACTTCATTAGTTACGCTAATGAATAAAAGAAGATGCAATATGTTGTTGTAATAATAATGATATGATAATAATATATAGAGTAGATATTGATGGTGATAATAATAATAATAATAATAATAATAATAATAATAATAATATAGCAAATGTCTGAGAAATTCATATAGCCTGCCTATTACGCAGGCACACTTAGACTAATATAGTGTTTCCTACAATTGTACAGGCTTGGCAGGGCGCCAGGCCAATGGGAGCCCCCGCCAGGCCAGAAAAGAAAAAAATATGCCAAAAATAAGCGACGTATCTATCCATTCATTCAGAAATCAATAATAATTTCCATTTGGGAGCCTCTGTGCGGCGCTGAATATACAATGCGGTGTGTTGCGACTTGCCGCCGCCTTCTCAGTGAGTAAGTCACTTTAGGCTAATACTGTGAGAAATAACCTCTCATAATAGCGGTACTACAGTTAATAAATGTAATAAATGCTCCTACTGCTGTTTCTGCCGGCTACTGAGTCCCGTAAGTGTCGAGTGAGTTTTAACTCCTTAATTACTAACCAGGAATGTGACACCATCAGTCACGCACAGTACACAAACTGTGATGTTAGAGAGCCACCTTTTGGTCAATTTAAGCAACAGCATCGCCAGCTGCTTGACAGTGGCTCAACTCATATTAGTTTACTGTTTTTGTTGTTAATAATTGCAATTGCATTGCAATTTAATCTATGCAATTGTGAAAATAAATGAAAAACTGTGAACAACCGCATTCGGTAGGCTATTCGGTACTCAGTATTCAGCCAAGTCTTTACATTTTATTCGGCTTCAGTTTCGGCCTCAAATTTTCATTTCGGTGCATCCCTAGTTTTTTCTGTGGGCACCACTGGTAGCATTTTGGATTTTTGTTTAATAATGTTGAACTTGACTCCCCAGTTGTCTATATTTTTTGTTTTGTTTTTATTTTATGTTTTTACTATTTCAATAAATATGAATATGTTATTATTATTACATTTAAGACCAGTGTATATGATTGTGGCTACGGCGTGACCACCAACAACAACCCCCCACCGGCTGGCTACTTATTTAATATGGCTGGCTAGTCTGTGCCTTAGTGGAACGCCCTGTGCTTTTGTAAGTATTGCATTGTACGTTGTGAGGGGGTTGAGCTTTCTTCACCAGAGCTGCAGTGTGTTTTGCCCAGCTGAGGCTTCACTGATCTGAAGGCCCAGGAACCTGTAGCTCTCAGTCCGCTCAACCACAGTCCCCTGAGGAGAGGAGGCTGCAGAGGGGGGGCTTTTTTCCTGAAGTCCAGGATGACTTCTTTTGTTCTGTCCAGTTTCAGAACCAGATCATTGTCTCCCCCATAGACAGTGATTTAGTGGACCAGGTTCCTGTGCGATGACTCGTCCTTCCCTGTAATCAGACCAAGGATGGTTGTTAGGCTCGAGGGAAGGAGGGCAGACCCAAATGCAGGAAGACACGGGCAAGGTTCAGAGTTAACAAAGTTTAATAAACAAAAGGCACTCCACCCGAGGAAAGGAAGACAAACACAAAATCACGGCCCGTAAAAACGCGGCTTGAGAAAACAACGGGAAACAAAGTAGCGGCAAGGCAAGTTCAGGAAAACAGGCGGAGTGCGGGGCTCTGAGCAGGAGAATAATCCGACACCGCAGCTTGTGGGAGGTTTATGAGCAGGCTGGATGATGAGGCTGAATAGTTGTGGAGAAAGTGATCAGGATCAGCTCCGGCCAAGTCTGACCAGGCTTTGGCGCCCTCTGGCGCCTTACCGGGCCTGTCGGGGTGGTCGTGGTAGAAGGCCCGGAGGAGGTCTTTGTCCAAGATATGTCGTCGTGGGATCCATAACCGCTCCTCCGGGCCGTACCCCTCCCAGTCCACGAGGTACTGGAACCCTCCACCTCTGCGGCGGACGTCCAACATCTCCCAAACGGTGTATGCCGGTGCTCCATCCACGATCCGGACCGGGGGAGGATCGTCGGCTGGGGGTGACAGGTCGGACTCCACCACCGGCTTTACCAGGGACACGTGAAAGGTGGGATGGACCTTCATGGAGTCCGGGAGCCGCAGTCGTACCGCCGCTGGGTTGACCATCCGGTCGACCTGGAAGGGGCCACGTACCGCGGTGCCACCTCCACCCTCAATGGCAATGTCGTGTCCTTCACGTGTGGTCGTGAACTTACTGATGACGTCATGTTTCCTCATATTCTGCACTTCACTGCATCACCAGTGAGTGTCGCCAACGGACAAAACCTCTGAAATGTGCGTACGCCAGACATGATGTGTGGGTGAAAGACCGCAACTTTCCACGTTCAAATCACTTTTTGAACATTCGACCGTGAGCGTAGAAAGTGGCGTACGCACGTTTTTCATGCGCCGCACGTTTTGTACATGAGGCCCCAGGTGTTGCAGAATTGAAGTGCCAATGCCACCGCATCATCCACTGATCTGTTGGAGCGGTAGGCAAACTGAAGAGGTCAACAGTGTCTGGCAGCACAGAGTTGAGCTGTCGGAGGACCAGCTTCTCCAGACTCTTCATGGAAACTGAAGTGAGTGCCACGGGTCTGAAGTCCCAGTACATCAGGTCAGAGTACATGTTTGATAAGTACTTTGTACTTTCTTATGTTTGTAGTCTGCAGTTTCCTGAGTCTGAACTAGTTTTAAAACAGCTGCAGGTTTTGGCATGAGGTGAGATTACAGAACCCAAAAGCAGGAGACCCAAAGGTGACAGAGGGCAGCAAAGTCCTTTATTTGAACAAAACATAAACACATACAAGAGAGAAACCTGAAGATGACTGGAAGGCGTGCAGACTGACAACCAGCACAGAGCCCCCTCAGGGACCGACGCCACCCTCCATGGTCTGTTCCAGTGGGGGGGCTACAACCTGAGCATCAGCACCTACAGAGCTTCTACAACAGATTCTACCAGCTACTGTAAGGCTGTTGGCTCCGGACACCAAGGAGGGAACCCCCACTCTCTCACTCAGAACCATGAACCCCCCGGGACTCTGGGACATGCACAATACTTCCTAGGTAGCTGTTTTTAACTTGTACAAATGGCAGTAAACTCTGTTCTGTTCTATTCTATTCTATTCTATTCTATTATATTCTATTATATTCTATTCTATTCAATTCTAGCAGAAAACTTCAGGATGTTCATTAAAAGGTGAACATGTCAGAGGAACAAACAGGAACCAACATCATGGACATAGAACTTTTAAACCTGTTTTATAAAGTCCCGATACCAGTGATGACCCACATGAACTTGATGACAAAGTTGATATTTGAAGAAATTACTTTTTGTTCAGATTGCAGGACTGCAGGATGTCAGAGATCAGCTGTTCTTCTCTGGGCTCAGCTCTGAAGTCCAACCCCTCCCATCTGGAACATCTGGACCTGAGTCTGAACTACCTGCAGGATTCAGGAGTGAAACATCTGTGGGGTTTTCTGAAGAGTCCAGACTGCAGACTGGAGACTCTGAGGTCAGTTCACAGATTTAAAACATCGTAGACGCTTTGAAAAGTCCGTCCAAACAGATCCTCCATAAACACAGATGAAGCTAAGGAGTGTGTTCAGTCAGAGACGTCTTCAGGTTCTCCGTCATACAGACGGCCGCAGGAGTTCATTCCTGAACACACCTGCCAACTTCTAGAAAGACTCTTTCTAATGACTCTGTAACACTGACTCTTTCTGCTGCAACCATCAGTTCCCTTTAGAGGTCAATATAGTATACGGTAATTCATTTAATTAAACATGTCCAGAAGTTTATTTCTCCCTTTTGTCCTGGAAGAGATGTGTGATGATGTTTAAAGTGTAAAAGTTGGAGTTGAAGTTTAAAGTGCAGTCTGAGTGGAAGTGTAGCGCCTCTCCAGTGGATGTGACCAGAACGAGGTGCTGACCTGAGTTCTTTGAACCTTCAGAGAACTTGGGGTTCCTACAATAAAGACAACAGAATTCAGCTGAGGTGCAAGCGATCGTTCATCTTTAACTAATATAGTCTTTCACTATGAGGGACTCTTCAATCATGAATTCCTGCTCTTCAACATACAATTACAAGTAATTCAATGTCTCTGAACTTACTTTTCACTCTTTAAACCATTAAACCTCAAATAACTGCCAATTTGCATTAACTACTAAAATGATCAAAAGTAGAGAATAAACACACATATCAGGAAAATTATGAAACATTTACTTAAAGAAAACAGAAATAGCAGTTAAATATTGCTTTCAAAAGTATTCAGAAACACTTCCAACCCTCAGGATGATAAAAGCATTCAGAATGGTCTCTATCAAACTCAGAGACATCCTTTGGGCCCATATAATTAACTTATAGTCGGCAGTAAAATAAAGTTATACTCAAATGTCCAAATGTTGCAGCCACCAACAAACGAAGGCTGAATAAGACAATGGTCCCTTCAGAGACGTTGCACCACCCCAGTCTTGGAGGATGAGCAGAGATATCCAGCAGCTGCAGAGATGACTCAGCCTCACGGTCGCCTCCGTCCGTCCCCTCTCACGGCGACGCTGTCAGGCTCCATCACTTCTCCGTCAGGCTCACAGATCCACCCGGGCTCTGCCGATTTAGCCTGCAGGCCGCTAGCCTCTTAACAAAGTCCATGCCAAGCAATTAGGACTGTCTTAGCAGCAACTCGGTCAACGTCTTCATTGAATGAGTGACTTGAACTGACCGACTCTACCACCACTTCAGTTTCTGAGAGTCCTGGTCGGACACCTGAGAGTCTCCCGTCACAGCAGATCACACGTGTCATCCTGCAGCAGACGTTAGAGGTTTACTAAACACTAACTAGAGGTTTACTAACACTAACTAGAGGTTTACTGAACACTAACTAGAGGTTTACTGAACACTAACTAGAGGTTTACTAAACACTAACTAGAGGTTTACCGAACACTAACTAGAGGTTTACTAAACACTAACTAGAGGTTTACTAAACACTAACTAGAGGTTTACTGAACACTAACTAGAGGTTTACTAAACACTAACTAGAGGTTTACTAAACACTAACTAGAGGTTTACTAAACACTAACTAGAGGTTTACTGAACACTAACTAGAGGTTTACTAAACACTAACTAGAGGTTTACTGAACACTAACTAGAGGTTTACTGAACACTAACTAGCGGTTTACTGAACACTAACTTTTAAAGGTGGAGGTGGTCTCAGCCTCCTGAACCCAAACTGGAAGTTGTTTCCATAGTAACGGTTCCTGGTAGCAGGAGACCCGTCCTCCAGATCTACATGTGGATCCTCTAGGAACTAGCAGTAAACCTGAACTCTCAGAACGGAGAACTCTGTTAGGAACATGAGGAACTATCAGGTCCTGCAAATATCGTGGAGTTAGGCCGTTTTGGACTTTATACACAAGTAATACCATTGTAATTGGATTCCAAGTTTTACGGGGACCAGTGGAGTGAGGCCAACACCGGAGAGACGTGATCTCTCTGCTTGATTTTTCTCAACAAGAGAAAAAACATTTTTGAGTAGTCGGGCCGGGGTCTATCAAACACCGGGATGATTTAGCTTTATTGACGAATGAGGTCAGCTCGGGGAGGTCTACAGAATCGAAGCAGTCTAGAGTCAAGTCAGAGCCTGAGGAAGTCGCTAAAGCTGAAGAAACGGCCACAGCGGCTACCGCGTCGTCCTGGTTGATTTCTACTCTGATCCTGATATTTTACTGCTAAAGAAGCTTATAAAGTCGTCACTACTGAGAGCTGCAGGAAACTCAGCTCAACAGAGTTGTGTCTCTTTGTCAGCCTGGCTACAGCGCTGAACAGAAAACGTGGATTATTTTTATTATCCTCTATCCACGATGAGTAATGAGCAGTTCTAGCTGTGTGAAGGGCTTTTTTATAGACTAGACTTTTCCATGTACGATAAGAGTCTACAGACTTACAAGAGAACCACTGCCTTTCCATTTTACACACTTTTCTTAACATTTCAGCTTCAGAGCTGTTTAACTATGAACTTATTTACACAAATATGTTTTCTGAAACATTTACTTCAACACGGTTACAGAAGTTATCAGCTGTTTCTTCTTCATTCAGGTTGGAGGGTTGCGTGTTGTCAGAGATCAGCTGTTCTTCTCTGGTCTCAGCTCTGAAGTCCAACCCCTCCCACCTGAAACATCTGGACCTGAGCTGGAACCAGCTGCAGGATTCAGGAGTGAAACATCTGTGTGGTTTCCTGGAGAGTCCAGACTGCAGACTGGAGACTCTGAGGTCAGACATGTTTTAGTTTTGTGTTCAGATGAATCTGATGTGAAAGTTGTGTTGACACTAACCTGCAGACATCAGGCTGATCTCCTGCTGACCATCTTACTGCTCTGGTTTCTTCTTCTCTGGTGTCTTTCTGCAGCTTGCAGTGCTGCGGTCTGTCAGAGATCAGCTGTTCTTCTCTGGTCTCAGCTCTGAAGTCCAACCCCTCCCATCTGAAACATCTGGACCTGAGATTCAACTACAAGCTGCAGGCTGCAGATGTGGAGCAGCTGTCTGATCTGGTGGAGAGTCCACACTACCAGCTGCAGACTCTCAGGTCGGTTCTGACTGGAGCTTTTGGAGTTTTCTTGGAGGTTTTGGTTTTCTCAAACAGAGAAGACTCCGTCAGTCCAGGTGAAGGTTTTTCAGGTGTTGATCGTCTGAACCTCCTGCTGCTTCTTCATCATTCAGTCACATTTCATGTGAAACCTGCTGTGATCCATGTGTGTTCTGTTAGAACCACACACACCTCACCGTCACACATGTGTGTTCTGTTAGAACCACACACACCTCACCGTCACACATGTGTGTTCTGTTAGAACCACACACACCTCACCGTCACACATGTGTGTTCTGGTAGAACCACACACACCTCACCGTCACACATGTGTGTTCTGTTAGAACCACACACACCTCACCGTCACACACGTGTGTTCTGTTAGAACCACACACACCTCACCGTCACACATGTGTGTTCTGTTAGAACCACACACACCTCACCGTCACACATGTGTGTTCTGTTAGAACCACACACACCTCACCGTCACACATGTGTGTTCTGTTAGAACCACACACACCTCACCGTCACACATGTGTGTTAGAACCAGACACACCTCACCGTCACACATGTGTGTTCTGTTAGAACCACACACACCTCACCGTCACACATGTGTGTTAGAACCAGACACACCTCACCGTCACACATGTGTGTTCTGTTAGAACCACACACACCTCACCGTCACACGTGTGCGTTCCTGCTGTCATGAAGCAGCTCCAGGTCCAGACAGAACCTGACAGAACCAGACAGAACTGAGGTTTTTCTCCCACTAGGGGAGTTTTTACCTGCCATTGTTTATGTAATAACTGCTCGGGGGTCATGTTCTGGGTATGGGTCTCTGTAAAGCGTCTAGAGACAACTCTGTTGTATTAGACGCTATATAAATAAAATTGAATTGAATTGAATTGAAAGTTACATATTCATCTTTGAATCCTCTATGAAAGCTCATCTCTGACGGAGACAGACCCCCCTGAAGACACAGACCACACACGTCCTGAAGGAAGACGGGTTTCTGCTGACGGCTAACAAACTAACATGTTGTTCAGGTTTCAGCGGACTGGGCTAGAGTGACGGCTGACCAGGAGTAAAGAACCCTCTGATCCAAATAGGAAACAGAGGGGATCAGGAGAGGCGAGATATTGACCATGCAGGGACGGGCCACCGGTCCAGAGACCAGGACGGTCTGTAGTTCGGTTAGTGTGAGGCAGAAGACGGATCCAGGAACAGCGGGCCAGGGTCAGACCCCAAGACAGACAGATAAGCTCAGACAGACGTAGCGATCAGGGCTGGACCTGAAACAGGTCCAAGGACACAGATCCGGTCCAGCATAGCAGTCCCAGGAGAACTGCTGGAGACCGGTATCTGCAGGGAGACCACAAACCCAATCTGGCAGAGTGAGAGCTGCAGACGGTTTAAATAGAAGAGGTGAGGATGATGAGGGGGATCAGCTGGCAGGAAACTCTTCATTTCCCTCCAGAAGGTTCTTCATGGACCGCTGTAGTCGCTGTGAGGTTGAGGTTTGTCGGTACCGCCGTATCTCTTTACAGCAGACGTTCTCCCCCGGGCTCCGCTGCTGCACATTCACTGCACGTGCACCGTCCCACATGTGAACATATTGTAGAGTAAAAGTGTTGCTTGAGTCAACAATGGAAGCATCCAACAGCTCTCTCAGTCAGCAGCTCCCCGGTCCAGAACTCATGAGTGACGTTCAGAAGCTTCCTGCAGCCGTTGTTGTCCTGGTTCTGGAGGAACGGAGACAAACGCTCGTTGATAAACTGGTCTCCACGCCAGAACCAGCACCACGCAGGTTTTCCCATCAGCCTTTAACACGTGTGGCGTCTGTGGAGGGAGGAGCAGCAGAGGCTGCAGAGAGCAGCAGGAGGAAAGAAGCAACAGGAAGTAACATTAGTCTGTCAATCAACACCACTCTGATCATCCCAACCTTTATTCCATGAAAATAGATTTTATCTGTAATAAGTAGATAAAGTTGTGATCCAGTGAAAGGACCAGCAGCTCTTCCTGCTGCTGCTCCCTCAGACAGTCCACACCAGATCCTGGAGCAGAAGATGTTCAGCATCGTTATGTCAGATATCACATCTCACAATCAACAAGACCAAACTGCTGCTTTCCTTCATGAAGATGCTCCAAACACTGTAAAATAAAACACATCTGTGACTCCGCAGAGCTAAAAGTAAAACATATAATCAGCTGAGAGAGTCAAATGTAGTTTTGAACAACAAAACAATTTGTTTACTTTCAGGAATATTGTTGAATAGTGTTTAATAATCTTATTACTATCAGTGGGATGATGCAGGTCCTGTATGGAGTTCTCCAGAACCTCTTCTCCTCCTACAATCACTTCTGTTTGATTGTGATAAGTCTGTCATTTGTGTTTCATCCATTATTAACAGAAATATGATGAAATAATTATAATAATTCTGATAAAAATACCAAAACATTGATGAATGTTGAATTTGACGGCAGCAACAGAACCAGTAAAAGTCCAGTCCTGCATTCCCAAGTCCATACAGGGTCTCCATGATCCCCGATAGTAATCAGAGTACTCACCACTACTCTAGAATACTTTGTTACCACATTCCTGAAAGTAAACGTAGTACTTTGTTGGCTGTCGTTAAAAATGATCATCTGATCAAAGAGACGACCCGGTATCTCCGTCCTGCATTTAATGTGGAAGCTTCAAGAATCCTGACAGACGTGTTTCTGAACTGTGGAGTTTCTGAGTGAACATGAGGGAAGATCCTGGAAACGCCAGGCAGAAAGAACCGGGCCAGGATTTGGACCAGGAACCTTGTGACTGTGAAGCTCCAGTGTTGCCCACCACACCCCCCTGAACGGAGGAGGAGAAAACACTCATCTAGATGTTTATCTGTGTTTTATTCTTTCTCCAGGTGGGAGCGCTGCAGTTTGTCAGAGATCAGATGTGATGATCTGGTCTCAGCTCTGGAGTCCAACCCGTCTGATCTGGAACATCTGGACCTGAGTAACAACACCCTGCAGGATTCAGATGTGAAGCAGCTGTGTGTTCTTCTGGAGAGTCCAGACTGCAGACTGGAGACTCTGAGGTTTGTTCTTTGACTGAAGTTGTAACAGTTGTGAGTTCTGCAGCCACAAACACCTGAGCTGCTCTGAACCATCCTGGTCTCTGGACTCATCTGCTCCTGACATCATTAGAAACAAGCTGAAGTGTCTGCAGGCTGCTTTCCTCTCCGTGGAGCACAAGTGTGCAGTATAGAGTGGTGAACGATATTCCCTCAACAAAGACGTCTTCATTCCATCCCAACATGAACTGAACCTGTGCAGCAGAATGTTTGTTTGTGCAGAGATCGTGCAGCATCGTCTACAAACATCTTCATCTTCATCTGTCCAACATGTTTCATCTGATCCAAACACTGAGATTCTAACGTTTGTACCGACTGAGATATTCCAACACAACATGAGTTTGTATGGATGATCCACTGGTGGAGCTGCAGAGCTGCAGAGCTGAAGTCACTACGTCTTTATTGGAGCAGCAGCATGATGTCATGAATATTGATGAAGCTCTTTTTCACTGGTTCTGTTGGAACCTGCACCCTGGTGGTTCAGCTAACATCTTTTATTCTTCATGCAGGTTGGAGAAATGCTATATGTCAGAGATCAGCTGTTCTTCTCTGGTCTCAGTTCTGAAGTCCAACCCCTCCCATCTGAAACATCTGAAAGATCTGGACCTGAGTGACAACAAGCTGCAGTATTCAGGAGTGAAACATCTGTGTGGTTTCCTGGAGAGTCCAGACTGCAGACTGGAGACTCTGAGGTCAGACATGTTTTAGTTGTGTGTTCAGATGAATCTGATGTGAAAGTTGTGTTGACACTAACCTGCAGACATCAGGCTGATCTCCTGCTGATCCACACTGACCATCTGACTGCTCTGGTTGTCTTTCATAATATTTCTCTCGATGTCTCACTATGGGATGCCCCGCTGCATTAATCTCATTACACCAATGCTGATTGGCTGGTGAAACGTGTCCGTCCCCCGCAGGACCAGCTACCTTAGATATCCCGTGTGGACGACACCACGTCCTTCAACCTCCTCTTCTCACTCGGAGCTCATCTGGCGTTCTGGGCTTGTTAGCTGAACTGTCCCCAGACAGATCTCACTAGCTTCTGTCTCCGGGCCCTAACCAGCCTTGGATGTGTTTATCTGCTGCGTCGGTCCCACCAGCTGGAATGTTGTTCTTTCCTCGCCCTCCCCGGCTCGGTTGGCACCGTCACGACGCCTCACCACGGCTGCTCCAGTACCGAGTGTTAGCACAGCAGCTCCTGGAGGTGTCTGGAGGACACCGGCGGTGTCCTCCAGGTCCTCCACCAGGTCCCTCCACCAGGTCCTCCTCCACCAGGTCCTCCACCAGGTCCCTCCACCAGGTCCCTCCACCAGGTCCTCCTCCACCAGGTCCTCCACCAGGTCCTCCTCCACCAGGTCCTCCACCAGGTCCTCCTCCACCAGGTCCTCCACCAGGTCCTCCACCAGGTCCCTCCACCAGGTCCTCCACCAGGTCCTCCTCCTCCAGGTCCTCCACCAGGTCCCTCCACCAGGTCCTCCTCCAGGTCCTCCACCAGGTCCTCCTCCTCCAGGTCCTCCACCAGGTCCTCCTCCACCAGGTCCTCCACCAGGTCCTCCTCCACCAGGTCCTCCACCAGGTCCTCCTCCACCAGGTCCTCCACCAGGTCCTCCACCAGGTCCTCCTCCACCAGGTCCTCCACCAGGTCCTCCACCAGGTCCTCCACCAGGTCCCTCCACCAGGTCCCTCCACCACCAGGTCCTCCTCCACCAGGTCCCTCCACCACCAGGTCCTCCTCCACCAGGTCCTCCTCCACCAGGTCCTCCACCACCAGGTCCTCCACCAGGTCCCTCCTCCAGGTCCTCCACCAGGTCCTCCACCAGGTCCCTCCTCCAGGTCCTCCACCAGGTCCTCCTCCACCAGGTCCTCCACCAGGTCCCTCCTCCAGGTCCTCCACCAGGTCCTCCTCCACCAGGTCCTCCACCAGGTCCTCCACCAGGTCCCTCCACCAGGTCCTCCACCAGGTCCCTCCACCAGGTCCTCCTCCACCAGGTCCTCCACCAGGTCCCTCCACCAGGTCCTCCACCAGGTCCTCCACCAGGTCCTCCTCCAGGTCCCTCCACCAGGTCCTCCACCAGGTCCTCCACCAGGTCCTCCACCAGGTCCCTCCACCAGGTCCTCCACCAGGTCCTCCACCAGGTCCTCCACCAGGTCCTCCACCAGGTCCTCCACCAGGTCCCTCCACCAGGTCCTCCTCCACCAGGTCCTCCACCAGGTCCCTCCACCAGGTACTCCACCAGGTCCCTCCTCCAGGTCCTCCACCAGGTCCTCCACCAGGTCCTCCTCCACCAGGTCCTCCACCAGGTCCCTCCTCCAGGTCCTCCACCAGGTCCTCCTCCACCAGGTCCTCCACCAGGTCCTCCACCAGGTCCCTCCACCAGGTCCTCCACCAGGTCCTCCACCAGGTCCTCCACCAGGTCCCTCCTCCACCAGGACCTCCTCCACCAGGACCTCCTCCACCAGGTCCTCCACCAGGTCCTCCACCAGGTCCTCCACCAGGTCCTCCACCAGGTCCTCCACCAGGTCCTCCACCAGGTCCTTCCACCAGGTCCTCCACCAGGTCCTCCTCCACCAGGTCCTCCACCAGGTCCTCCTCCACCAGGTCCTCCACCAGGTCCTTCCACCAGGTCCTCCACCAGGTCCTCCACCAGGTCCCTCCTCCACCAGGTCCTCCACCAGGTCCCAGGCTTCTCCCCGTGTCCAGACCACTGGTACCACCATGGGATCTGGCTGTGGTTCTGGAGGGGCTTAAGGCCCCCCTTTGAGCCCCTGGAGGGGGCAGACGTGGAACACGTGTCTCTGAAGGCCGTGTTGTTGCTGGCGCTGGCTTCGGCTAAGCGGGTTAGTGACATCCACGTACTTTCGGTGCAGCCGTCGTGCACTCAGCTTTTTCCGGGGGATTGAGGAGGATTTTGAACCCCAACCCGGCATTTGTGCCTCAGGTGGGGGTTCATGTTCTTCCCTGGACCTCGTGGTTTTGCTGCCCCGTGATGACGTGGTGTCGTCCACACGGGATATCTAAGGTAAGTGGTGCTACCTGCGGCGGAAGGAGACGTTTCACCAGCCAATCAGGATTGTTGTAATGAGATTAAAGCAGCGGGGCATCCCATAGTGAGATATCTCACTCATATTACTCAGAGAACCGGGGTTATGTAAATAACCTAAAGTTTTTTCTTCTCTGGTGTCTTTATTCAGGTTGGAGCACTGCGGTCTGTCAGAGATCAGCTGTTCTTCTCTGGTCTCGGCTCTGAAGTCCAACCCCTCCCATCTGAAACATCTGAAACATCTGGACCTGAGTGCTAACTACCTGCAGGATTCAGGAGTGAAACATCTGTGTGGTTTCCTGGAGAGTCCAGACTGCAGACTGGAGACTCTGAAGTCAGACATGTTTTATTTGTGTGTTCAGATGAATCTGATGTGAAAGTTGTGTTGACACTAACCTGCAGACATCAGGCTGATCTCCTGCTGATCCACACTGAATATCTGACTGCTCTGGTTGTCTTTCATCCTGTAGCGGAGCAGGCGGGGGGGCAGGGGGGGCGGCCGCCCCGGGCCCACTGCTCCGGGGGGGCCCACTCCGAAGAGGAAAAAAAAAAAAAAAAAAAAAAAAAACTCCGAAGAGGAAAAAAAAAAGTGTTCTGAATAAAATAAGGACAGTTGGACTGTATAAAACTTGTGTTCATAAGGATAAAGTTGTTTAAAAAATAAAAATGAAACAAATAGTCCCTTCTCCCCGTGTGTGTCTGCCTGTCATGCACGGGTTCGCACGCGCATCTGTTTAAGGCTGATTTATGGTTCCGCGTTACAGCAACGCAGAGCCTACGGCGTAGGTGCGCGTCGCCGCGTAACCTACGCCGTACCTACGCCGTAGCAATGCGTCGAGCCAGTTCTCGCATCAGAGCCTTAACTCATGCTGAGTTTCAGCAGCTGCAGTTGATTAAAAACTCTCTCCGGGCTGCATGGATGGGGCCAGACTACCAAACCTCACCTTGCTCTCATTTGAGAGGGACATCGCCGTTGATGAGAGCAAGTTTATTGTGACCAAAAAGACGAGTCATTAAGAAATCCAGTGCTGAGGTTGCCACATCGGACAGGTTCCAGCCCAAATGTCATTGTCATTGTCATTGTATTCTTTATTTCATTCAAAAAAACAAAACAATTTAATACAAACACAAATACAAATGTTCCTAACTTATGAATGAAAAGGAGCAGAAAGAAGAAGAATCTTATCTGATCTGCCCCTTTCACAAATAACATAAATTAATAATAATTAAAAAAACAAAAAAACAAAAAAAAAAAACAAATGCAACGTAAAACCCACCGAAATAATGAAAAACCACCCCGAATCTTACATTCTCTTGTTAAAACCATAAATTATGAAATGCGTAATACATTTCATCTTCACATTACTAAATAACCTAAAAAAAAGTTCAGGCTCCAAACAAAAACTACAATAAAATGGAGTAGATTAAAGCAAATATATTATCAGTGAGTTTATTGTGTAAATTTCTACTTTTCTCTGCCATAATGGAAACTTTTTTTTGTTAATAATTTCTCCTAAATATTAAGTAAAACCCAGGAAAAGCAGCCCAAATATATATTTTTTAGCCCAATTGGGCTGAAACCTGCCCAACCTGGCAACCTCACCTTGCTCTCAATCCAGAGGGATTTCGCCGTTGATAAGAGCAAAGTGATTGAAAGGTGAAGAACCGGCTGATGGTTCGGAAATAGTTCGGATTTGAAAAAGTTTTAAAATTAAAGTTTTTGCATTTTGGATCGTTCAATGTGCTACCCCCCAGCCCAGATGGAAATATGTTTTGTTGTGGTTCTCCGCCCACCGCTGGATGAAACCATCATTGGTAAACTGTCATAATATTAATTATTTCTGATGACATTGCCATAATGCTGAATATATTACCTTTCATATATTGTTTGTTGCCGTTTGACCGCCGTGTCTGATTGTGTTAAATACATGTCGTCGTCGTGGAGGTTGAACACGTGTGTCTGAATTGTGCTACTTGATATCAGACATCTATGGCTAAGATGAAGACTTAGCCTTAAAAATAAAAATATCCCCACGATAAGTCATAATTATGAGATAAAAAAGTCGAAATGATGAGATAGAAAGTCGAAATGATGACTTTTTATGTCATAATTATGATTTACCGTGGGGATATTTTTATTTTTAAGGCTAAGATTTCATCTTATTTTTTTCTTTTACTGGCGGAAATGGGCTTCCATAGACATTACTGGATGTCATTAGATTTTTATCTCCAGTTTGATACTTATATCTTAAAGTCTGCATTAGGGTTATAGTTAGGTTTGACATAATGACTGGTAAATCCATGGTGCTGAAACCTCATGTGAATGGTTCTGACCGTGTCGCTGCTGCTGTTGGAATTGTGGTTGGTTGGGCCTGATCTGTGGCATTTTTATCGATTATGTTCTAACGGGGATGTTTAGGCCACAAGGGCCCATCTAGAATGCTTCGCCCCCCTAGGCTGGGACCCCTGCTCCGCCCCTGCTTTCATCATATTTCTCTGGATGTCTCACTATGGGACGCCCCGCTGCATTAATCTCATTACACCAATGCTGATTGGCTGGTGAAACGTGTCCGTCCCCCGCAGGACCAGCTACCTTAGATATCCCGTGTGGACGACACCACGTCATTCAACCTCCTCTTCTCACTCAGAGCTCATCTGGCGTTCTGGGCTTGTTAGCTGAACTGTCCCCAGACAGATCTCACTAGCTTCTGTCTCCGGGCGCTAACCAGCCTTGGATGTGTTTTATCTGCTGCGTCGGTCCCACCACCAGAATGTTGTTCTTTCCTCTTTCCTCGTCCTCCTCGGTTGGCCCCGTCCCGACGCCTCACCACGGCTGCTCCAGTACTGAGTGTTAGCACAGCAGCTCCTTTCTCCCACCTTGGTGGAGGAACCGGAGGTTAGCGTGGGCTGGGGCTCCCAGCTCCACCCCCGCCCCGCAGGAGGAAGACGTCCTGGAACTGGACTATGGGGACGATGAAGAAGACACCTGGGACCTCCTCATATCAGAGGATGAAGACGAGGACGACCTCTTCATCACTCCGGCTCAGGCTGCACAGCCCGCAGCCTCCGTGGCCTCTGGCGATGGAGATGTGAGCAGCATCTGCCAGGAGACCCGGTCCCCGGGGCCTCGTCCCTCCACTGCCAGGCCATGGAGAGCTGGGGCTGCTCCGCACGCCTCCCATGGAGCCCCGGCGGTGTCCTCCAGGGGCAGGGACGGTCTTTCACCCCCCAGAGCGCCTGGCGTTGTGGTCTCTGCCCCTGAGTGTCTCCAGTTTCATTTGTGGGCCTTTCACAGCGGGTGCTCAGCTCATTACTTGGTGCTGGAGCCTCCTCCACCAGGTCCCTCCACCAGGTCCTCCACCAGGTCCTCCTCCAGGTCCTCCACCAGGTCCTCCACCAGGTCCTCCACCAGGTCCTCCACCAGGTCCTCCTCCAGGTCCTCCACCAGGTCCTCCACCAGGTCCTCCACCAGGTCCTCCACCAGGTCCTCCACCAGGTCCTCCACCAGGTCCTCCTCCACCAGGTCCTCCACCAGGTCCTCCACCAGGTCCCTCCACCAGGTCCTCCACCAGGTCCTCCTCCACCAGGACCTCCTCCACCAGGTCCTCCACCAGGTCCTCCACCAGGTCCTCCACCAGGTCCCTCCACCAGGTCCTCCACCACCAGGTCCTCCACCAGGTCCTCCACCAGGTCCTCCACCAGGTCCTCCACCAGGTCCTCCTCCACCAGGACCTCCTCCACCAGGTCCTCCACCAGGTCCTCCACCAGGTCCTCCACCAGGTCCTCCTCCAGGTCCTCCACCAGGTCCCTCCACCAGGTCCTCCTCCACCAGGTCCTCCTCCACCAGGTCCTCCACCAGGTCCTCCACCAGGTCCTCCTCCAGGTCCTCCACCAGGTCCTCCTCCACCAGGTCCCTCCACCAGGTCCTCCTCCACCAGGTCCTCCTCCACCAGGTCCTCCACCAGGTCCTCCACCAGGTCCTCCACCAGGTCCTCCACCAGGTCCTCCACCAGGTCCTCCTCCAGGTCCTCCACCAGGTCCCTCCACCAGGTCCTCCTCCACCAGGTCCTCCACCACCAGGTCCTCCTCCACCAGGTCCTCCACCAGGTCCTCCACCAGGTCCTCCTCCACCAGGTCCTCCACCAGGTCCTCCTCCACCAGGTCCTCCACCAGGTCCTCCACCAGGTCCTCCTCCAGGTCCTCCACCAGGTCCCTCCACCAGGTCCTCCTCCACCAGGTCCTCCTCCAGGTCCTCCACCAGGTCCTCCACCAGGTCCTCCACCAGGTCCTCCTCCAGGTCCTCCACCAGGTCCCTCCACCAGGTCCTCCTCCACCAGGTCCTCCACCACCAGGTCCTCCTCCACCAGGTCCTCCACCAGGTCCTCCACCAGGTCCTCCTCCACCAGGTCCTCCACCAGGTCCTCCTCCACCAGGTCCTCCACCAGGTCCTCCACCAGGTCCTCCTCCAGGTCCTCCACCAGGTCCCTCCACCAGGTCCTCCTCCACCAGGTCCTCCACCACCAGGTCCTCCTCCACCAGGTCCTCCACCAGGTCCTCCACCAGGTCCTCCACCAGGTCCTCCTCCACCAGGTCCTCCACCAGGTCCTCCACCAGGTCCTCCACCAGGTCTTCCACCAGGTCCTCCTCCACCAGGTCCTCCTCCAGGTCTTCCACCAGGTCCTCCTCCACCAGGTCCTCCACCAGGTCTTCCACCAGGTCCTCCTCCACCAGGTCCTCCACCAGGTCCTCCACCAGGTCCTCCACCAGGTCCTCCACCAGGTCCTCCTCCAGGTCCTCCACCAGGTCCCTCCACCAGGTCCTCCTCCACCAGGTCCTCCACCACCAGGTCCTCCTCCACCAGGTCCTCCACCAGGTCCTCCACCAGGTCCTCCTCCACCAGGTCCTCCACCAGGTCCTCCTCCACCAGGTCCTCCACCAGGTCCTCCACCAGGTCCTCCTCCAGGTCCTCCACCAGGTCCCTCCACCAGGTCCTCCTCCACCAGGTCCTCCTCCAGGTCCTCCACCAGGTCCTCCACCAGGTCCTCCACCAGGTCCTCCTCCAGGTCCTCCACCAGGTCCCTCCACCAGGTCCTCCTCCACCAGGTCCTCCACCACCAGGTCCTCCTCCACCAGGTCCTCCACCAGGTCCTCCACCAGGTCCTCCTCCACCAGGTCCTCCACCAGGTCCTCCTCCACCAGGTCCTCCACCAGGTCCTCCACCAGGTCCTCCTCCAGGTCCTCCACCAGGTCCCTCCACCAGGTCCTCCTCCACCAGGTCCTCCACCACCAGGTCCTCCTCCACCAGGTCCTCCACCAGGTCCTCCACCAGGTCCTCCACCAGGTCCTCCTCCACCAGGTCCTCCACCAGGTCCTCCACCAGGTCCTCCACCAGGTCTTCCACCAGGTCCTCCTCCACCAGGTCCTCCACCAGGTCTTCCACCAGGTCCTCCTCCACCAGGTCCTCCACCAGGTCCTCCTCCACCAGGTCCTCCTCCACCAGGTCCTCCACCAGGTCCTCCATCAGGTCCTCCACCAGGTCCTCCACCAGGTCCTCCACCAGGTCCTCCACCAGGTCCTCCTCCACCAGGTCCTCCACCAGGTCCTCCACCAGGTCCTCCTCCACCAGGTCCTCCACCAGGTCCTCCATCAGGTCCTCCACCAGGTCCTCCACCAGGTCCTCCACCAGGTCCTCCTCCACCAGGTCCTCCTCCACCAGGTCCTCCACCAGGTCCTCCACCAGGTCCTCCACCAGGTCCTCCTCCACCAGGTCCTCCACCAGGTCCCTCCACCAGGTCCCTCCACCAGGTCCTCCACCAGGTCCTCCTCCACCAGGTCCTCCACCAGGTCCTCCACCAGGTCCTCCACCAGGTCCTCCTCCACCAGGTCCTCCTCCACCAGGTCCTCCTCCACCAGGTCCTCCACCAGGTCCTCCTCCACCAGGTCCCTCCACCAGGTCCTCCTCCACCAGGTCCTCCACCAGGTCCTCCTCCACCAGGTCCTCCTCCACCAGGTCCTCCTCCACCAGGTCCCTCCACCAGGTCCTCCTCCACCAGGTCCTCCACCAGGTCCTCCACCAGGTCCTCCACCAGGTCCTCCTCCACCAGGTCCCTCCACCAGGTCCTCCTCCACCAGGTCCCTCCACCAGGTCCTCCTCCACCAGGTCCTCCACCAGGTCCTCCACCAGGTCCTCCACCAGGTCCTCCACCAGGTCCTCCTCCACCAGGTCCTCCACCAGGTCCTCCTCCACCAGGTCCTCCTCCACCAGGTCCTCCACCAGGTCCTCCATCAGGTCCTCCACCAGGTCCTCCTCCACCAGGTCCTCCACCAGGTCCTCCTCCACCAGGTCCTCCACCAGGTCCCTCCACCAGGTCCTCCTCCAGGTCCTCCTCCACCAGGTCCTCCACCAGGTCCTCCTCCTCCAGGTCCTCCTCCACCAGGTCCTCCACCAGGTCCTCCACCAGGTCCTCCACCAGGTCCTCCTCCACCAGGTCCTCCACCAGGTCCTCCACCAGGTCCTCCTCCACCAGGTCCTCCACCAGGTCCTCCACCAGGTCTTCCTCCACCAGGTCCTCCACCAGGTCCTCCTCCACCAGGTCGCTCCACCAGGTCCTCCACCAGGTCCTCCTCCACCAGGTCCTCCACCAGGTCCTCCACCAGGTCCTCCACCAGGTCCTCCTCCACCAGGTCCTCCACCAGGTCCTCCACCAGGTCCTCCACCAGGTCCTCCACCAGGTCCTCCTCCACCAGGTCCTCCACCAGGTCCTCCACCAGGTCCTCCACCAGGTACTCCACCAGGTCGCTCCACCAGGTCCTCCACCAGGTCCTCCACCAGGTCCTCCTCCACCAGGTCCTCCACCAGGTCCTCCTCCACCAGGTCCTCCACCAGGTCCTCCACCAGGTCCCTCCACCAGGTCCTCCTCCACCAGGTCCTCCTCCACCAGGTCCTCCTCCACCAGGTCCTCCTCCACCAGGTCCTCCACCAGGTCCTCCACCAGGTCCTCCACCAGGTCCTCCACCAGGTCCTCCTCCACCAGGTCCTCCTCCACCAGGTCCTCCACCAGGTCCTCCACCAGGTCGCTCCACCAGGTCCTCCACCAGGTCCCTCCACCAGGTCCTCCTCCACCAGGTCCTCCACCAGGTCCTCCACCAGGTCCTCCACCAGGTCCTCCTCCACCAGGTCCTCCACCAGGTCCTCCACCAGGTCCTCCACCAGGTCCTCCTCCACCAGGTCCTCCACCAGGTCCTCCACCAGGTCCTCCTCCAGGTCCTCCTCCACCAGGTCCTCCACCAGGTCCTCCTCCAGGTCCTCCTCCACCAGGTCCTCCACCAGGTCCTCCACCAGGTCCTCCTCCACCAGGTCCTCCACCAGGTCCTCCTCCACCAGGTCTTCCTCCACCAGGTCCCTCCACCAGGTCCTCCACCAGGTACTCCACCAGGTCCTCCTCCACCAGGTCGCTCCACCAGGTCCTCCACCAGGTCCTCCACCAGGTCCCAGGCTTCTCCCCGTGTCCAGACCACTGGTACCACCATGGGATCTGGCTGTGGTTCTGGAGGGGCTTAAGGCCCCCCTTTGAGCCCCTGGAGGGGGCAGACGTGGAACACGTGTCTCTGAAGGCCGTGTTGTTGCTGGCGCTGGCTTCGGCTAAGCGGGTTAGTGACATCCACGTGCTTCAGTGCAGCCGTCATGTGCTCAGCTTTTTCCGGGGGGTTGAGGAGGATTTTGAAACCCAACAGCATTTGTGCCTCAGGTGGGGGTTCATGTTCTCTCCTGGACCTCGTGGTTTTGCTGCCCCGTGATGACGTGGTATCGTCCACACGGGATATCTAAGGTAAGTGGTGCTACCTGCAGCGGACAGAGATGTTTCACCAGCCAAACAGGATTGTTGTAATGAGATTAACGCAGCAGGGCATCCCATAGTGAGACATCTCACTCATATTACTCAGAGAACCGGGGTTATGTAAATAACCTAAAGTTTCTTCTTCTCTGGTGTCTTTGTTCAGGTTGGAGCGCTGCGGTCTGTCAGGGATCAGCTGTTCTTCTCTGGTCTCAGCTCTGAAGTCCAACCCCTCCCACCTGAAACATCTGGACCTGAGTGACAACGACCTGCAGGATTCAGGAGTGAAACATCTGTGTGGTTTCCTGGAGAGTCCAGACTGCAGACTGGAGACTCTGAGGTCAGACATGTTTTAGTTGTGTGTTCAGATGAATCTGATGTGAAAGTTGTGTTGACACTAACCTGCAGACATCAGGCTGATCTCCTGCTGATCCACACTGACCATCAGACTGCTCTGGTTTCTTCTACTCTGGTGTCTTTGTTCAGGTTGGAGTTCTGTGGTCTGTCAGGGATCAGCTGTTCTTCTCTGGTCTCAGCTCTGAAGTCCAACCCCTCCCACCTGAAACATCTGGACCTGAGCAGGAACTACGACCTGAAGGTTGCAGATGTGCAGCAGCTGTCTAAACTGGTGCAGAGTCCACACTACCAGCTGCAGACTCTCAGGTCAGTGGAGGTTGGAGTCGGTCCTGCTGCTTCCAGCAGTTTTCTACTAAAACCAGTGTCTATCAAAGATCCAGTGTTTCCAGTGAAGCTGCAGCTTCTCAGCGGCTGCTTTCCCCAGTAAAGCTGTGAGAGGAGGATGATGACAGGCTGCAGGATCAGAGGATCCAGATGTGTGTTGTAGACCAGTGTTGTGCTGGTGTTCACGTGTCCACAAATAAAGGAGTATTCCAGCTGACGGCCTTCCAGGATGTTCAGACACACAGCTGCTCCACTGCAGCTCTGAACTCTGAAGGAACCCAGAATGGAAAATCCACCAATAACCTTGTCCATGTGGCCGTTTCACACGGAATAAAAACAGGAACAAACAAGAATGGAATTAAGTTTTTGAACTGCAGTGATAATTTAATAATATATAAAAAGGACAGAATTTTTCATAAAAATGTAATGTTTGTGCAGTTATTTCATCATAAATAGGTTCAGTTGATGGAATAGTCGTCGTATTGGTTCATCCAGGTTACGAACTCTGCAGAACTCTCCTTGTTTATGAGCATAAATATGTAAACTTATCATTTCATGTGAGTCTCTGAACAAGGGAAGTCAAGACAAAACTGAAACACGAGTACACGAGGTTTCAAAATAAAACAGGAACCTAAACACCAAAACTGGGACATGAACTCCAAACCGGGACAGAACTGAGGGGAGAACATCAACATTAAATGGACCTGACTTCCTCCAATAAATGTCCTTAACGTCCAACTGTCCAAAAGCTCCGTGACTGAGAAGAATCCAGGCTTTCATCCATCAGCCGTCCTGGACCAATAAGTGTTTCATTACCAGCTGAGATCTCTGTGGTCCAGCAGCCTCGTAGAGCTTCAGAAAAGTAGAACAGTCTTCCTGGTCCAGTTCTGGGTTCTCTGCTAGTTCTTCTCTCATCCAGACGTTTGGGGTTGAATGGTGCCCACAGTTCCCAGAATGACAGAGAGACTTGACTGAATGTTCCAAGTATTGACTGATCTTGTTCAGGAGGAGATTCAGTCATTCTTGATCAGATCTCTGGAGGAAGGTGTTGAACTCCAGGCTGGTTTCCAGCATCCTCAACCATGGCAGCTAAAGCGTTGGCTCTGGATTGAACATGAGCTTCAGGAAGAAACCCAGGTTCCTCATCAGGAAGGACGGGTTTGATACCAGACCCAGAAGCAGCTTCAGCATCAGACAGAGCAGCCAGTTCAGTGTGAGCAGAGGTGCATGCTGGGACGCTGCACGCACCTCTGCCTCACTCATCATTATTTACCTGCTCACATTCATTAGAGCCACCATGGTTTTACATGTCAGTTTCCATAAACTCTCATATTTTTACAGTCTTGTTGTGATTTCAGCTGTAAATTTAAAATTATTTCCAGATGTCATGAGTTTAGTGTCAAATAAAACAACAGTCTCATCTGTTTTTATCTGCAGAACAAATTGGAGCCAAACAGACGACGGTGGACCAGGTGGACTCTTCACAGAGGAGACGTCCTCCTATAATCTCTCAACACCAGCAAAGGTTGGTGAAGCTTGTGGCTCCACCAACCTCCACCTCTCCCCTCATCAAACACCCTGGTCTGCTCCCACCGCACCTTCCTGCTCTCAGACTAACATTCCTTCTGTCCCTGGTCCTAAATCTGCTGAAAGCGGCAGTGAAGAGACACAACAGCGTGAAGAAGACTCCAACCTGGGAGAAGGATGTGAGCCTTTTATCAGAATGAAGGCGATCCCAGCGAGCAACGCTCCGCCTTCCTCTGGTCCTCTAAAACTCTCCACCACAGGTTCCTGTGAGAGGAAGGAAAAGTCCTGCAGCAGGTCCCGTTCAAGCAGCTTTCCCTCGCCCACTCATCAACCTTCTGCAGAAAGCAGAGCCCTAAAAAGATGTGGAAGTTTCCCTGCCGGGAACCTGAGCAGCAGCTTTGAGGAGTTCACACCTGCCTGCACTGATGAGTCTGCTGGTGAAAGCTACAGGTTCCAGTGCTCCCGTCCAGGTCAGTACCAGTGCAGAGAGACGGCTCTGGTGTTCCACATGAAGGACGGAGGCCAGGTTCTGTACAGGATCCTTCCTTGGAGCAGGAGCCAGCTGAGCCCACATCACAAGAAGCCTGCAGGACCCCTGTTTGACATCAGGTGTGTGAAGGAGGGGTCCATGTGTCAGCTTCACCTCCCTCACTGTGAGATCCGCTCCACAGGGGGATGTCGCTTCTTGTCGGTCGCTCACGTGAACGATGATGGCATCGAGTTCATCAGGCCTCAGAAGATAACAGAAACTCATGTTGTCATCGACGTCACAGGGTTTTCTTGTTACGGTAATGTCAAAGATGAAGCCTCTCCCTCTGTTCCGATCCGAGCGTTGGTTCTGCCGTTCTACAAGCCTCCACAGGATCCAGACACTGAACACATCATCAACGTGTTGCTGCTCCCAGATAATGTTTCTGTCAGTGATGTTGTTCGCTCCAGGAAAAAACTAGACAGAGATGAGACGTACGTACGAACCCCAGCTCGCTGTAAACTGCAGCCCCAGCAGGTTTACTCTCTGACCACCAGTCCTGGAGGAGACTCCGTTGAAGTCCAGCCTACAGAGGCTGAATTTTTTGAAGACTCCTACAACAACTACTTAGAAACGTTCCAGCTGATTTATGAAACGAAGATGAAACACATCAGACTGAGTTTGAAGGACAGCAGCTCCAACGGTGTCTGGGAAAGACGGGTTTGTGTTTCTTCCTCTGAGGTAAAAGCGTCTCCTGGATCAGCCCGTCTGAACCTCCCGCCACAAGAGCAGCTGCTGGAAGTCCGGAGCAGCCTCGTTGAGAGGATCTCAGAACCTAACCTCCAGAGCCTGCTGGACAAACTCCTGGAGAGACGTGTCATCAATTATGATGAGTTGGAGACGGCAAAGGAGAAGACAAACAGAGGAGAGAGAACTCGCTGTGTTGTTGATACGGTGAGCAAAAAAGGTCGAGATGCAAGTTCAGAGATGATTGAGATTCTCAATGACCTGGACCCGTTCCTCTGTCGAGATCTGGCCTTGATCTGAAGAGCATTACTGCCCCCTTAAACTGCACATGTGTGGAAGCTGCATCATGATTTCCAGGAAGGAGTTTTGATCCCAACTCTTGCCATCAGAAATATCTGCTCAACTAATCACCACAGAGGGTTTTCTCTGAAACAGCTGTTCTAAATCTCCTGGAAACAACATTCCTGGGAGGTTTACCCACACACACCGTGCATCTCTGCAGGATGGAGGTTTCTTTCCAGTAGCAAGTTGCTTTATGGCGCCTCAGCTGTTGGTAAGTGTCTGCATTGCCAGGAACGGCCCTCCAACAAGAATTATGGGAAAGTTCTGCAAGGCAAAGACGAGGTCCTGCCTCATGTTAAGTGTTAACTCGGTTCTTCAGCAGAAGATGATCTGCAGCCCTCCTGACGTTCCCTCACACTTCTACACTTCTAATTCATGTTGATCGTTGCTGTTTATGCAAAAGCAGCAACAGAAACTCAGCAACCATCTCAGCTCCTTCAGGTTCATCTGCTCGTTGCTGGTTTTGTCTTCTTGGTTCTTCTTCATCGTCTGTTTCATTCACTGCAGTGGTGGCTGGCCACCAGCAGAAGTGGCACACTACTGCCACCTAGTGGTCCTGAGCAGGACTTTGCTGAGCCAGCGGATCCTCCCAGGTCCAGCCCTGTAATGGACACATGACGGCTGAAAAGACGGAGGATCTGGTCGTACCGTTACCTTCCAGCCTTCCAGCTTTTATCCTGAGTGGATGCTGATGGAAACCCACTCATCTGACTATACTTGGCCTCCCACTCAAGACGCTTTCTGTTTCCAGGGTGTAATGTGTCTCTCCAGTCCAGTTGTGTCTTAATCTTGGTAGTTTTCTTGTTTTCTAACTCTTCAGACAGATAAGATGGATGTTTGATACCAACTATAAACATGTATCTTTAACATGAATTAACTGTAGCTGTGAACTTATTTTGTGGACGTGTTGTTTTCCCACAGAAATATATTTGATCATACAAAGACCTCATAGTTTCTTCCTGCAGCTCATACAGGGTTTCCACTGGGTTTTGAAAAGTATTAAAAAGTGATAAATGAAAATTGCCAAATTTAAGGCCATTAAAAGTGTTAAATTCACTGCCAGAGGTGTTATTTTTTTTTATTTGGTATTATTTTTTACCTTTAACATTTTAAGCAGTCTATTTTATTGTCATTCACAAAGTGAAATAAATGTGAAACATCTGGTCAACATCAGTTGTCTATAAATCTGTTCTGTATAGTGTTCTATAGGTCAAAATCTGTATTAATGTTAAAAGGTGATCAACACTTAATGTTGTGACAGTTTTTTAAAAAAATCTGAAGGTAGTGAAAAAGGTATTACATTTGGTATTAAATTTAACATAAGGATTGCTGTATAAACCCTGTCATAAAAGAGCCTGTTGCTCAACAAGATATTTTTCTGTTACCTTTTAAGGTAAAAGCAGCAAATGAAAGCTCTTAACCTTTTCCCCCCCGAGGGATTTTGGAGGTAAATTTCACCTGAAGAGGCCTATCCAAATTAAATCCACAATATCTCCACAATTATATGGACAATATGCATAATGTTGGTCTCAATGGATAGTTAAGACCTCCCAGCATGCATTTCCAGTGTCAGAAAAATTGTGAATGTTCACATGTCTGAGCAAATTGTGATAAAACAAAGAAAAAATTGAAATGTTTATTCTTGTTTTTTTCAGTGGAAAACACCTGGATAGCAATGCATATAATTATAAAGACACCACTGTCTGAATTCAGCAACTCCTTGACTACAACTGTACCAAGTTACATGAGAATAGCTTAAAGCACATGGATTTTATAAAGGTTTTAGTGTGGATAGTACCAGGCGGAATACCTGTCAAGTTTTGGATATAAAAATACGTGAAATGTTCCCGCCGCTGTCCCAGCAGCTCAACCGAGGTCCAGTATCTTACATTTAAGACAGATTTAGGAGAAATCCAAAATAACAAGCTGTCAACCACTTACAAACTACAATTATGTGCTCGTAGCCTGATAGGACGACCTTTGTTGACACTGAAATGCTGTGTACTTCCTATGTATGTAATTCCTATAATAGAACCTAAATGAAAACACAAAGGGGAATTAAAGCACATTTATTTTTTTAATATTTTCAGTTTATATACACATTGATTGTCTCTCCTGCTTATCTTTAGGAAAGTAAATTCAGTTTCCCATTTTTAGAGATATTAACACGAAGTCTTTGCTTTTTGTGCAGAAATGTCTTCTCTCTCTGGTTACATCCATCCAGCTCTGATTTGTTGTTCAGGCTGCTCCCGTTGTCACCTCTAACCTCACTAGAACTGCCACCCAGGACGCAGCAGGAGGCAGCTATCGCGAGGCTAGTGACAACTCAGTTTGCAGTTTAAAATTATTATATTATAAAACGGGAAATTCACGGGAAAATACTAATACGGGAGGGCGGCGGGGCAAAAGGGTAAAATACGGCAGTTTCCCGGCCAAAACAGGAGACTTGACAGGTCTGCCAGGCGGACTCTCTTTTTGGTACTTGGATACCTATACTGGGCTAAAATGTTTTTTTTTACCCTTTTTTGAAGGGAATATGGTTATAAAATACTTTGATGATTTGATGATACATGATTTCAGAGGATCAGAGGAGGCTGGTCCATAGAGGCAGGGGAGGCTGGTCCTCCTCTATTTTTGAGAGGCAAGAGGGAGATTAAAATATTTAAAAAAAACAGTAACTGGTTGAAATAAACCATTACCAAATCTCAGTATCATTTATAAAATATTTTTTTCTCTCTTCTTTGGAAGAAAATCCATAAAAAAATGGTTCAACAGTGACACCTCAGGCCACAGCAGGCTAGAGGAGAAAGAGCAGTCTGTGTGAGGAGAAGGGGGTCTAAGGGAGGCTGGGGGGCTTCTGTCCTCCGGGGGAGGGCTCTCCTTCCATTCACTCAATGCATTCATTTTTTTTTTCATGCTAATCTGTGATTGGCCAAAACACGTAAAACGACGCGCCAAGGGAGGCCAGCCTCCTTCCCAATCAACAACCAGAATACAGGATTGACATGTGTTGGTCCAATCACAGCTTCCAAATTTCATCTTCAAATTTCATCATCGACAACAGCCACTCTGCCTTGTGACTTTACAAGATCTAAAGAAAAGGTGAGTATTCATAGTTCAATTTAGTTTCAACTAGTTTTAGTTTTTCCAATCACTATCACGCCTGTTAAGAAATTTGCTCCGAAAATTTCGGGATTTCTGTCTGCCTGCCGGCTCCGAAGCTGATTTATGGTTCCGCTTTAAATCGACGCAGAGCCTACGGCGTAGTAGGGTATACCCTGTGTTGAAAAAAATCGATTCTCCGATTTTAAATCGATTCTCATATTAATTCCTAAAAATCGATTCATATGTCTAAAGATCGATTTAAAAAAAAAACTTTTTTTTTTTTTTTTCATCATTACATTACAACTTTTGGTACCTTTTTGTTTATGCCCAAAAAAGGAATATTTTGTTGGACACGAGAATAACTGGTGCCATGTTTTTGCCTTTAAATATGTTTAAAGGTTTGAAAACATTAAAGTTTTCAGTTATAATCGCATAAATTGTCTATATTTCTTTGCTTTATTATACTGTCTTGGCGTTAAATTTGCATAAATGTTAAAAACCAAATTCTCATGAATGGGGAAAAAATAAAAGCGATTTTTCTTTCGTCCTCTGTTTCCTCCCTGGATGTGTTTGGTAATTCTGACCCACACGATGTTTCTGTTTCAGTTCTATCAGCATTCTGGGAGGTGATTGGTCCTTACAGCATCATTAGCTGCCAATACTTGCTGTTGAATCTCAATATGATACTAGTATTAATATGTTGCATAACTAGACAGTCATATAATTCATGCAACAGCTCAAAAAACTGTTTTATTAACAGTAACCCAAATCAATATCGGATCGAATCGAATCAGATCGTGATAATCGATTCTGAATCTTAAGAATCGGAATCGAATCGATTCTTGATATTTGAATCGATCCCCAGCCCTAGTAGGGTACGGCGTACGGTTGCGCGTCGCCGCATAGCCTACGCCGGAGGTTCTGCGTCCGGCAGGCAGACAGATATCAGCCTTTATTCTGCAGAGGTTGCAAAAAACTTGCAAAAAAGTGATTATGTACATTCACTGAGTGAATATTATGAAAGTAAAATATATATTTCTCGCTGTATGACGATGAAAAGCATTCTGGGAATTTTTTTTGTCCCTAGAAAACTATTTTTTTCTTTTTAAATCAGAGGGTGTTGTGTAAAATTCCCACTGTGACGTACTGGGTGCCTTCACAAGTGTTGAACACTGGGCTGCTTCTTGTTACACCTCACATCCTTAAATACTGTAGTAGGCCTGTATGGTTCATCTGGAAACAACAGGATTGAATAAAATGATGTTGTTGTTAAGAAATCTTGTAAGCCATTCTTTTACTGCTTAATTTTTGTTGAATATAAGAAAATAGGGATAAGTAGTCAACTAATATAAAATAACGTGACGCCGTGGGTTGGTTTTCCTCCCGTCCTCCCCAATTTTTTCAGTCACCAGCCGCCACTGATATATATATATTAAAAAAAAAAAAAATATATATATATATATATATATATATATATATACTGTATATATATATATATACCGGTATGTATATATATATATATATATTATATATATATATATATATATATATATATATATATATATATTATATATATATATATATATATATATATATATATATATATATATATATATATATATATATATATATATATATATATATATATATATATGTATATGGCTCCAGAGGTCTGATGGAGGAAGTCTCTTCAAGTGGAACATCTCGTCTGAAAGCTTGCGATATGTAGAATGTCAACAAAGTTTACGTCAATTCCCAAAAGCCATGAGGAGTCAACTAAATTGCCGGCAGTTATTGATGAGAGTCAATCTGGATTTATGCAGAATCGTCATATTTCAAATAACATAAGATTAATTTTAGATATAATTGATTACCCTGAATTTGTGCAGGATGACAGTTTTATTCTTTTTCGATTTCTATAAGGCTTGTGACTCCTTGGAACATGCTTTTATTATTACTGCTTGAATAAATTTGGCTTTGGTCAATCCTTTTGCAATGCAGTTCACACATTATATTCTAATAGTAATAGTTCTATAAAACTTGCTAGTGGTACTTCCCCAAGGTTTTCTTTGAAACGTGGAGTTAGGCAGGGGTGCCCCCTATCAGTGTATCTTTTTCTCCTTTCTGTTCAACTCCTTCATTCACATCAAACTCAGCTCTTAAAGGGTATGGTTGTCGCTAATAAAGAAATATTCATAAGTCAACTAGCAGATGACACTGCTCTCTTTCTCAGGGAAGTTTCTCAGGTATCAGTAGCAATCAACTATTCAGTCCTTTTCAATCGCCTCTGGACTTTCCCTTAATCTTAATAAATGCAAACTTTTGCCTGTTAAAGACTGTCTGGCAGCTTAAATTCATGGAATCCCTGTGAGAAACTGTGTAACTTACCTCGGTATTCAAATCACTAAAAACCAGCACTCCAGATGCTTTGTAAACTTCAATCCTATTATAGAAAAAAAGAATAATACAGTAATCCTTAATCACTGGCTGCAGAGAGACTCGTCTTTGAAGGGAAGAGTTTTGCTGTCGAAGGCTGAAGGAATCTCACGTCTAACCTGCTGCTTAATCCTTGATAACACAACCTGTAAATCAATTGATAAAATTACACAATTTTTTATGGAAAAACAAAACCCACTACTTACGAAAATCTGTCACTTTAAGCTCCTATGACAAAGGTGTTTTGAATTTTATTGATTTCAGCGCGCTTAATAATACCTTCAAGATAAACTGGATCAAAAAGTATTTGAAAAAACCCACATCTATTTGGAATTTTATTTCTCACCACGTATTCTCAAATTTAGGTGGCCTTAATTTCATGCTGCTCTGTAATTATAATATTCCAAAAATACCACTCAAACTTTCTCACTTCCATCACCAGGTTCTCTTAGCATGGACATTGATTTACAAACACAATTTATCTCTGCAAAGTTGCTTCATTTGGAACAACTGTAATGTTGTTTACAAAAACAAAACATTATTTTTGGATAAGTGGTTTGACAATGGAATTGTTTTAGTTAGTCAATTGTTCAAAAAAGATGGGTGGATGTATAATTACTCCAAATTTCTAAGGAGATATAAATTACCAATAACAGCTAGAGAGTTTTCAGTCGTGTTTGATGCTATTCCTTCTGGTCTGTGCATGTTATTCAGCTGCTCCTACAGTTCTCCTGCTCTATCATGCTCTATCTATCTCTATATATCTATCCTCTACCAACAACCCTCCTGATGGGTCCCAGTCTTCTTTTGGTAGTGTTTGCTTCTCATCTGCTAAGCTTCCGAATGCCAAAGTAAGAGCCGTGTTTCAGGACGGTTTAACTTCCATCCCACCAGCCACAATTTATTGGCTCAATTTCGTGACAGATATTGAGTGGACAAAGATTTGGTCGTTACCACAAATATTCTTTCTAACAAATAAAGTCAAAGAGATCTCTTTTAAATTGATACACAAATTACCCTGCAAAACAATATTTATCAAAATTTAAGAGTTATGTTAATTTTTTCTTTTTGCCAAAGGCATCCTGAAACATATTCTCACTTGTTCTGGTCGTGTGAATTCACTTATAAATTCTGGAGGGACTTCCACAAGTACATTGCTGATTCTTTTCTGATTTTCATCTTTATTTTAAGAATGTTATTTTTGCTTTTCATAATTTTAATCACAAAGATAGGGACGCTTTCTTTTTTATAAATCTGTCTTTATTTTTAGCAAAGTTTCACATACATAAGTGCAAATTCATCCACAGAAAGCCTGAACGCTTTATACTCAAAGAAGAACTTGATCAATATATGAGGACGATCTACTCATCAAAAACCCAAAGGCTCAAAAGACAATCTGCATCTGTAAATCGCTGAATTTGTTTACATGAAACCTACTCTCGCACATTATGCTGCTTTTATTATCTTTTTAATTTACATTCAACTGTCTTGTCCTTTACTGTATATATATTCTATTGTTTATTTCCTTTCAATTTGGTGCTGGAATCTCTGTATTTGTATGTTGTGTTTGTTCTTAAGTTTTCATTGTATTTCAAGATTTAAATAAATAAAAAAGTAACTTGTTACGCGTGCTTATTGGATGTCTGCTGCAGTTGTGCTAAATAAACGAGTAACTATGATCAATAGAAACAATATTTCAGTAAAATTTCAGAAAACTGTCAACGATCATAATATGTCTCCTTTAATCATTTCATTTTAACCTTGGAGAAAAACATTATGAGTTCACATGAACTCCTGCATGAACTACTGCTGTTGGCAGCAAGTCTTGCTCGTGTCTAAAGTCTTGCATTCCTCGGTTCTGTATTATGAATGCTCAGTCTCTCTTTATAAATGTCAGAATTAACCTGTAGTTTAGTTTTCTGCCACCTGCGTTCAGCTTTTCAACACTATTTTGTATAAAGTTTATACAGTTATACAATCTGCAACCTTACTGACGCAGCAGTATTAATAACAACACAAATAAAACGAAATACAACAAAATAAAAAACATTTGTAGCTTTTGTTTATTTTTCTGCAGTTTAGTGACTGGTGTTACGGTGTTACGGTGTTACGACCGCCCTCTGGTGGTGACACTAGAAACTACAGTTTTGTTCCATTTAACGACATTATCGTGTGTAATTCATCCAAACTACAGAATGATTGATAGATTACCGACTGTAATTACATTAAATAATGACAGAAGACAGATGAAGATTGTTTTTGCGCTAATTTCTTCTCAAAACAGACTCGTTGTCGTCATGCTTTTTACTGTTTATTGTGGATTTATTTTGAAAGGAACAACAGGAAGTACTTTTGTCATTTAAACCTTCTAACTTTACACTGACTGCAGTTACCTTGTATAACCGCTAGAGGGCGAACTGTTGCAATCCTCTTATTGAAAAAACACCATAAAACACGGTTTATTACATAATATATACTATAGAAATAAACTATATTATACTATAACTTTATTATACTATAACCGGAACTGTCACCTCGAGGGAAAACCCTTAAAAAAGAGAAGAGACGAGCGGAGAGGAGCCGAGTAAATGGAAAAGCCCCAGAGGCCGCGTCGTTCTGGGAGAAAACCATTTCATTGTTTTAAACAGTTATTTAAACATATGCATTGATGAACATTTGTTTAACACCTCTTGCATTTGTCCCCCAAACTGACTCCTTTAACCGTGAAACTGTGGTTTTGTGTTGCTTCTCACAGCAGGTTTGGGTTTTTTTCTCAATTCTTTTATTTGTGTCAAAGGTTCATTCTAAAACAAACATGGCAAATCTACATTCCATACAAATACATTTGTAATTGAAACGAGGTTGATAAAGGGAACAGTAGATTGGACACTGTATGTAAACCTGAGAATAAAGTGTGTAGAGATTGAATGTCCCATGACAATTATACAGTAATATAATATGAAAATAAGGTACAAACAATTATAAATAAATTAAATACATGACATTTAAGTAAAATAATACAACAAAGTCCATCATACAAGGGGTAAGTAAGGATATCAGTCTTCTAAATCAGTGGGAAAATGTCTTAACACTTCATACATTTTTTGTGCTTTTGTTTCAGTTATTAGTTTTAAAGATTTTAAATATAATCCAAATTAAATGAAATCACAGCCTTAAGACAGAATTGTAAGCGTAAAGCCTTGTTTTTATTTTCCAAACAACTTCCAACAGATCTTTGTTTCTTTCAGGAATCTCATTCCTTATAAGAATAAGAATAAGAATAAGAAATCCTTTAATAGTCCCACAGAGGGGAAATTTCCAGATTACAGCAGCAAAGGGGATAGTGCAAAACACAAGAGGCATCAATATCACACAGTAATAATAATAATAATAATAATAATAATAATAATAAACACTATAAACAGTATATACAATAATAATAATAAGAAGAAGGAGAATAAAGATAGTAATAAAAAAATACAAGTATATAAAAAGAATAAAAAGAATAACAGATGGATAATTACAGATGTTATTTACATAATTGCACGTTGCAGAGAATATCTTATCTGCAGATGTAAATGTTTGGAGGTCACAACGGGTCATGACATGTGGTTTTCTCCCAGTTCTGAGCGTCTGCTGGAACCAGCACAGATAAAAATGTCTTTACTGGAGATTCCTGCATGCAGACTGGGACAGCCATGTCATTACACTTTAGTGCTAGTTACACTTAATAACATTACTTTGATTACTGCTAACATTTATGGATACAATTCTAAACCAGAAAATGATCGTCTTCCTGACTGGATAGAAAATACAATGTTATTATTATTGTAATTTAACCTTAGATAATATAATTGATAGATGCCTCCATGGAAAAATGTGATATTGTGGATGTTTGTTGAAAGGGTAAAATAGGTGTCACATCCAATATCTGAACAGGTTCTGGTCTCAGAGCAGAGATCCAGGAAAAAACCAGAGAGGAGACGCACACTTTTGCTCCCAGTGCAGATTTATTTAGAACTCACACGGGACGTTTCCAGCACATTTTGCTCTTCAGACTAAATGTAGAAACAGAAGACGCCCCATTTTCAGCCTCCCCAGGGTTTACATGGTATAGAAAAGAAAGAAATCTATTCACAACACCTGGTGTAAAATAAAATACAAAGTTCATGTATCCAGATATCCAAACATCTTATAACTAGAAAAGGAAACATCAGGCCAGCTGGCCGTCATACATATCTAGTGATTAAAATAAAACCAGAAAAAAACAAAGGTGTCTCTTAGTTTCAGGATGGCTACATTTTAAAGTTCATACAAGGTTGTATTTTTATAAAAAATGAACACATTTCTGTTAAAAAGACAACAAAGGACAAATCCACCCATAGGTAATCAACAATAACAATCCTTTGTCCAGATCAATGATAAAAGGAATTGAACTGTAATTTATGAATAAGTCTTTTTACAAACGTTTCTCTCCCCAGTCCAATTAACTCTCCAGAGGAAAAATCTGTTTCTCATTAAAACCTGAAATACTAACAGGAAAATACGAGCTCTATTCCAAAGAGACATTATGTTACTGCTTATTGGAATCAATTTATTAAAAATATTAACTGGAAGAAAGTGTGGATGCTCCCTCATAAATCTTTAATTTAAACAAGGTTAAGGAGTTTCCTTCAAAATGATCCATAAGTTTTACCCGGCCAGTCATTATATGTAGAAATAAAAAAAATAAAAAATATTAATAGAAACTGCTCATTTTTTTACCTTGATCCAGAAACTGTTTTACATGTTTTGGTTTTGTTCTTACACTAAAACATTTTGGGCAGAACCCGGTAGATTATTATTGATCCTCTCACCCAAGATTTTTCTTTGCTTTGGGAAAATGTTGTGTTTGGTTTCCTATTATGTCTTAGAGAAGAAGAAACATGTTACTTTTTAATAAATCTAGTTTTAATTTTGGCAACATTTTTTATATATAAAAGTAAATTCATTATCAAAAAACCTTGTTTTGTTGTGTTTCAGAAGGAAATGTAAATGTATTTTAAATCACTTATTGATTGTTCTAATCAAAAGGCGATTAAGACTGTGAATATTTGCAGCCTCTCCAAAGTTTGTATATAATCCACTGTAACCCCTGGCTCTTCTGTTCTCTGTTCCACCTGTTTACTGTTCACTGGACGTTCAGATCTTTATACTGGATATTGTAATCCTTGTCAATAAAGATTTATTTAAATAAAACATGTCCGCTCCTCGATTCTTCTCTATTTTAGGTTTCATGATCTGTTTTATGTTTCATATCTTGTGTCATGTCAATATTGTCTTTTATTGCAGTTTTGTACTTTGGTCCGCTGTTTTTGTTTAAAGTGCTAAAAAATAAAGTAAATAAGTAGCTTTTTTTTTTATTCTTCTGCAGAAAGTTTGATGACTGTTGTTGCGATGATGAGAACAGACCGCCCTCTGGTGGTGACACTAGAAACTACCGTTTTCTTCCACTTAACGACATTATCGTCTGTAATTCATTTTAATTACAGAACTATTCATAAGTTACCGACTGTATTTACATTAATTAATGACAGAAGACGGATGAAGATTGTTTTTGCACGAATTTCTCCTCGAAACAAAGTCGTTTTGCCTTATTAAGTGTTTATTGTGGATTTATTTTGAAATGAGTAACAGGAAGTACTTTTGTCATTTAATTCTTCTAACTTTACACAGACTGCAGTTACCTTCTATAACCGCTAGAGGGCGAACTATTGCAATCCTTTATTGAAAAAACACCATAGAACTCGTTTTATTACATAATATATACTATAAAAATAAACTATATGTAGCTGCTCCCAACTTTTTCCAACTGGTTAATGAAAGTGCAACGCTCCGACTGATGGTTGTAAACGTTTTATTACAGTATTTTCTGTCTTGTAAACGCCCAAGACCAACGTGAACACTGAAATAAAATACACAGTGGCAAATATTCATCAGTGAAACCGTCATATTCCCATATATGAATTGCTTAACTGAAACTTATTAAACAAAATATTAATTCTCTCAAAATACAAATTATACACATATAAAGAAGAATATTTCACTCAATTGTCCATACCGTTTGCCCCTCCAACCAGAATGTTAGGAGTTGCTAGAAGTCCATTTCTTCTGTATTTCAGTTCTTTGTCTTCCAATTACTGCTTGCACGCACCAACAGACCATGAAAAACTCACGTCTCTACCAAAAGGCATCACGTGACCACGTGATGGCGTGGTCAGATGGAGTTATTAATTAACCAATTATCTCCAAAGTATGCACACAATAATCAAAATATAAATGGATATTAAAGTAAAATAAATCAATTCACACAGAAAATAATGTTTATGTGTGTGTTCGCTACACTGCCACCAAAATTACAAAAGATTAACTTTCATCATATTCAAAGAAATAAACTTGTAATTTTCCAATAACTTCAAACTTAACCATTACACATAATT
This sequence comes from Cololabis saira, assembly GCF_033807715.1. Taxonomy (NCBI): domain Eukaryota; kingdom Metazoa; phylum Chordata; class Actinopteri; order Beloniformes; family Belonidae; genus Cololabis; species Cololabis saira. Next base: position 33,800,897 of record NC_084608.1, read on the forward strand.
TCCATCAACACCTGTTATATTAAGTGACTGATTCTTTCATTTTCATGTTCATGCAGAGTTCATTTGACTAATGTTCAACTAACACCACTAATTTCTGCACTGGACGCTCAAGGAATGACGGTTGCGTTAAGCGCTCACCCTTTGGTCCTAACTTATTTTGGCCTACTTGTATTTTCACCTTTCGCACGAGACCATCATCATCTTCCTGTGCCTCGACAACTTTAGCTAGTGGCCATTCATTTCTGGGAGTGTTTTCATCCTTAACAATGACTACATCTCCAACCTGCACGTTTCGTCTGGTCGCATGCCACTGCTGACGAAGGTTGATGTTGGTTAAGTATTCTCTGCGCCACCTGCTCCAGAACTGTTCTGAGAGATACTGCACTTTGCGCCATCTTTTTCTTGCATACAGATCTTCTTGAACGAACTTTCCAGGAGGTGGAAGGGGTAAAGTAGGCTTCATAGTAAGCAAGTGATTGGGTGTTAAGGGTTCAACACTTTTGGGATCAGTGAGGGTGTTTGTTGTCAGCGGGCGACTGTTGACTATGGACATGGCCTCGTAGAAGAACGTTCTTAATGAGGAGTCATCTAGTAGTCCTTTAGCCTGAGCAAGGACAGAGCTCATCACGCTCCTGGTCGTCCGAATTTGACGCTCCCATATGCCTCCCATATGACTGGCTTCGGGAACATTCATAAGAAAGTCACATTCCTTCCTTGCGAGATAGGTCGCAATCCTTTCCTTGTCAAGTTCCATCAAACACTTTCCCAATTCATTCTTTGCTCCTATGAAATTTGTGCCTTGGTCGGACCTGATTTGTCTGACTGTTCCTCTTATTGCAATGAAGCATCTTAATGCATTTAGAAATGCATCGGTTGTCAGGTCCTCGAGCATCTCGATATGAATGGCCCGTGAGCTTAGGCATGTTAACAGCAACCCATATCTCTTGTACTCTTTTCTGCCCTGCTTTGTGTAGAAAGGGCCAAAACAGTCGATGCCTGTATATGAGAAGGGAGGAGATGGCTCCACGCGATCAACAGGTAAGTCAGCCATGCGCTGTTCTTCAGTTCGACCCCGCATCCTCCTACATGTCACACAACTCCTGATGTGCTTGGCCACAACTTTACTAGCACCCATTATCCAGTATCCGTTGGCTCTGAGTTCGTTCAGTGTTTGCCCTCGGCCTTGGTGCTGTGTTCTTTTATGGCAATGATCAAGTATCAGGTGCGTTATGATGCCTTCTTTCGGGAGTATTACGGGATGTTTGAACTCCAGTGACGCTGATGACCTTCTTAACCTGCCACCAACTCTGAGCACTCCATCCTCCAGAAATGGGTCAAGCTCAAACATTTGGTGAGTTCTCTTGAGTTTTTGTGATTGGCCGAGCAGTTTCAGCTCTTCTCCTAATGCTTCCTTTTGTGTCGCCTTGATCAGCACTACAGCTGCTTTCTTTCGCTCCTCTACTGTAACAGGCCCAGATATGTCCCTATGAGCCAGCCTCTGAATGCGAGCAATGACGTTGAGGCAAGTGACCCAGTCTGAAAACCTTGCCAACCTTTTCAGGAGGTCATCTTCTTGCACAACATCAGTTTTCAAGACTTTGACCTCTGGGTCACCTATGAGAAGCTCTGGGGCCATTTGGTTAGTCACAATTTCCTGTTCCCATAAGAACTTGGGTCCTCTTAGCCAATCTGATGCCATTAGATCTGCCACCTTGAGTCCTCTAGATGCATGATCTGCCGGGTTTTGAGTGGTTTCAATGTAAAACCATCGATTGGGGTCAGTGGCGTCTCTGATCTTCTGGATCCGATTTGCAACAAAGACATGAAAGCGCCGGGCCTCATTCTTGATGTACCCCAGTACCACTTGTGAATCCGTCCAAAAGTACTCAGCATCGATTTTCAAGTCTAACTCTTCTCTGAGTATCTTGCTTACGGCTGCAGAGATTGTGGCAGCGGTGAGCTCTAGACGTGGGATACTGACAATCTTCATGGGTGCTACCCTAGCCTTGGCCATAACTAATGTGCAATGCACTTGTTCTTCAGCCACGATCCTGATATACGAGCACTGCCCGTAGCCATCGTTACTGGCATCAGAAAAGTGATGCAGCTCAATCTTCTGGATCGTGCCAAGATTGTTGGGAACAAAGCACCTTGGTATTTGAGTGGTTTGAAGATTGTTCAGGTCATTGAGCCATGTCTCCCACTTTGGCCTTAGTTCTGGCGGGACAGGCTCATCCCAGCCTACACCTTGCTTGCACATTTCTTGCAAGATTCTTTTCCCAGTCAAGATGTAGGGGGCCAAAAATCCTAGCGGATCATATATGCTGGCGACTGTGGATAAGATGCCTCGTCGAGTGGCTGTTCTTTCTTGTGGGACCACATTGAATGAGAAGACATCCATCTCAATGTTCCACTTCACCCCTAGCACTCTCTGGGCTGGTATCTCTGTATAGTTTAAGTCCACGTCCTTGACTTCTGGAGCACGTTCACTCTCTGGAATGGTCTCCAAGACGGCTCTGTTGTTGCAAACAAACTTGTGCAGTCGCAGTTGTCCCTTCTGACAGACTTCTCTTGCTTCATAGACAAGTTGCTTGGCCTTTTCAACGGTATCCAGACTCACAAGACCATCATCCACATAAAAGTTTCGCCGGATGAAGCTTGCTGCCATGGGGTACTCAGTCTCATATTTGGTGGCAAGGTATTTCATGCCATAATTGGCACATCCTGGTGATGATGCCGCTCCAAATATGTGCACTTTCATGCGGTATTCTTTGGGCTCAGTTGTTGTGTTCCCATTCTCCCACCAAAGGAACCTCATGAAATCCCGATCTTCTGGAGTGACATGAAAGCGGTGGAACATTTTCTCCACGTCGCAGTTGATCGCAATTGGATACTGTCGGAACCGACACAGCACTCCAGTTAAGGTGTTGGTTAAATCAGGTCCCGTGAGGAGGTGGTCATTCAACGAGGTGCCTTGGTATTTGGCAGAGCAGTCGAAGACAACTCTAATCTTCTCGGGCTTTCGCGGGTGGTACACACCATGGTGTGGGATGTACCAAGTGTTCCCGTCTTTTGGTGTTGCATGCACTTCCTCTGCATCACCATCTTTGAAAACATTGACCATGAACTGAACATAGTCCTTCTTGTATTTTGGATTTTTGTCCATCTTTCCTTTCAGATGTTTCAGCCTAACTGTGGCAAGATGTTTGTTGTTAGGCAGCTGGGGCCGCTCTCTAAAAGGCAGAGGCATCTCCAGATGACCATTGTCATTATGATGAACTCTCTCATTCAGAATTTGTAGGAACTGAATGTCTTCTTGAGAGATCGTTCCATCTGTAGGATTTGTATCCTGAAAATCTTTCTCAAGAGCCTTAATTGCACATGCAGGGGTAATAGGTGGAATTTCCTTTACAGAAATGCGATAGCAGAATCCGGTATTTGTTCCTCCACCAGTAGTAGGCGTTTTGGCACCAACCACGCTCCATCCGAGGTCTGTTTTCACTGCATATGGCTCATGCTCAGCTCTGGATACGACTTCTTTCGGTTTTAGAGCTCTGACGCAGTCGTAGCCTATTAGCAGTCCAGCAGGACAGCCTAGCAAGTCTGGCATCTCGTCAGCTATGCTAAGCAAGTGTGTCCATCCTTTGGCTGTACCCCGAGTTGGAATGCTGGTCTTCTCCAACGGAATATCTTCTCGAGTGTAAGCTGGTGGTAGTTCAATGCATTCTTCGGAACTGTATCCTCTGACCTTTAACCCACTGACTCTGTGACAATTTACTATTGACCTGTCAGTCATTGTTGACAACTTGAGTTTAACAGGCTCAGTGTGCACTTCCAGTTTTTCGCACACATCTTCAGTGACAAATGTATTGCTACTTTGTGTATCTAACAGAGCATACACTAAGATCTCTTTGCTATTCTTGACAGTACTAGACAGCCACACCGGGACTATCATTGAAGTGCGGTCAGCAATGGTCATGTTCATACTACACAAAGCAGTAGAGGTTCTGTCTCTCTGTGGGTTTGCTTGAGGTTTTTTCTCTTGAGCCGGTTCGTCATGAAGCGGAGTTGGATGGTTCTTTCTACAAACATTGCATGTAGCCCTTTTCCGACAATCTTTTGCAACATGGCCAACTCTCAAGCAAGCGAAGCACATATTGTTGGTTTTCACAAACGCTTTCTTCTCATCAAGAGTCAGAGCAGTAAATTTTTCACATTTGTAAATGAAGTGGTTCTGTTGACAGCATATGCATTTTATTTGCTTATTTGTTTGAGCAGCATATGGATTAACTGTCGAGTCTGTTGATTCATCTGAATCCTTAGCTGGGTGGCCTTTTCCTTGTGCAACCTTTGTTGTTGTCACTAGGGTTCTGGCTTTGATGCGTTTTACTTCTGTGGCTGATTTCTCGTCTGTATTTTTCAAAGCATGAAGGGAGGAAACCGGGTTGCAGGCAACGCGTGCCTCCACGGCTAAGAAGTTTGAGAATGCTTCAAAACTTGGGTATGGCTTGCCATCATCCAATTCCTTGGTGACAATGCGATTCCATCGAGCTGTGGCCCAATCAGGAAGTTTCTGGAGTAGCTTTTGATTCTCCTCACAATCATCTAGAATTTTAAGACCTGATATGTGAGGCATTGCATTTTTGCATGACACAAGAAAATCACTGAACTCTCTTAATTTTAGTGGCTCTTTTGGTCCTATCTTGGGCCAGCTACTAAGTTTACCCCTAAAGGCTCTTTGCACTATGAATGGGTGGCCATAGCGCTTGTTCAGTGCATCCCAGGCTTGCGTATATGCTTCATCATCACTTCGGTAAAAGGTTCCTTCCAGCACAGACAGCGCATCTCCGCTTATGTATTTTTTGAGATAAAACAGTCTATGTGCTGGGCTTGTACAAGTACTCTCTATCAAGGCCTTAAAGCTAGTTCGCCATTCAGTGAACTTGAGAGGATCACCAGTAAACACAGATGGCTCAGGTGCCGGAAGTCTTGTCATTATCAGAGATTCTTTGAAGGCTTGCACTAGTGTCGCGTCATTCACTTTTTGCTCTGACTGATTCTCAGAATGAGAAGGGACTGGTGTGTCATGGAGAATCTGAGCATATGGAGCTGTGTTATGCTGAGTCTGGAACTGACTCAGAGGCAGAGTTATGTTTTTCCTTTGTCCTTGGGGCTGACTTGGAGGCAGAGTTATTTCTTGCTTTTCTCCTTTTTCAGCATTCATTTTCATTTCCTCCTCCTCATACACATCATATTCAGCTTGCATAGCTTCCAGATCCCTTTGGTTTTCCAGCATTTTCAGTTTCTCTTGCTGAGCAAACACTTCTTTTCTTTGTGTAGCTATTTCACTCTGTCTGTTTATTTCGGCACGTTTTGACGCTAAGCGTGCTGCTGCTTCTGCTTTCTTTGCAGACACCTGACTTACTGCTACGCTACTTGCGCCAGCTCTTGATACAGTGGACCCATATATTGATTTTGCATCGTCTCTCTGAAGTAATTTAAGGAGTGATTCCTTAACTGCGGCAGCATCAAACTCTTTGCCTACTTCCGAGCTACGCATTTTCAACAGAGCAACTACTTCCATAGTTACTGAAGTGCAGCTATCCATTCGCCGTCTTATGTCTTGACTTGGTGTGGTCAATGCACGTATGCTTTCATACTCCTGCTTTAAGTTTGACTCATATTCTTCCAAAGTAGCTGTCATACCTTCAAGAGTCTCTTTGTCACATTCTTCTTTGAGTTTGCACCTAATGTACTGAACCTCACTTTTGAAGGTTACATACGTTAGCATAAACTTTCTTTCCTTTTTTGCACTCTCTTGTTTTGCATAGTCAAGCCACTTTTCAGTAGGTTTTCGCTCTCTTTCTGATCGCCTAGGTTGTTCATGTTCAGAAGTTGGTTCTTGGCTCTCTACGTTATGTTCTTGCAGAGTGTTATTAATTTCAGCAATGCGTTCTGTCATTTGGTCTCTTAAAGCTGCATCTGTTTCAGTTTCTAACCCGTTTTGTAATTCTATTTTTTCTTCTTCAAGAGCCTGAATTACACCCTCAAGTACATGAACACTTTCTTCATTTTGATCCATTTTCTGAATTATTTTGAAACAACACTAATAGTAGTAATCAAAATCTTAAACCTTAAGCAAAACTTGTGCTATAAATCGCGTAATCCTCAGTATTAATTTCAAATACCAAGCATACACATTTTAAACCAAACAAGAAATCCAAGGTAGGAATGTCAAATTACTTAGTAACACAGGCCAGGAATATTCACACAAATATGCACACAATGGCCTTTCACACTTCAATTCTAATATTTACAAGTTATAATGTCCGTTTCTTATCAACTGAAAAAACCTTAAAGCCAAGGGCTTGGTGTTTCCACTCACGACAACGGCGCGTTGCTGCTCTCTTGTGGTGAGTTGTGGAACTGCAGTCTTAATCCAGCCGACCCAAGCGCAGCGGTCCGAGCAGATTGCGAGTTGATTAGACGAGCCGTCACTACGAGCCGCCGACGACTTGTAATCTTCAAGCTGCGACAGTCCTTTCTTGCTCTCTTCTGTCCATCTCATCATGGCTTGCGAGAAGTTAACAGCTTGCATTCACCGCGGCATCCCTCCATTTTCTCGGGCCTCGGGCTGCGCTGCACACGGTGCACGTGTTCACTGTAGCTGCTCCCAACTTTTTCCAACTGGTTAATGAAAGTGCAACGCTCCGACTGATGGTTGTAAACGTTTTATTACAGTATTTTCTGTCTTGTAAACGCCCAAGACCAACGTGAACACTGAAATAAAATACACAGTGGCAAATATTCATCAGTGAAACCGTCATATTCCCATATATGAATTGCTTAACTGAAACTTATTAAACAAAATATTAATTCTCTCAAAATACAAATTATACACATATAAAGAAGAATATTTCACTCAATTGTCCATACCGTTTGCCCCTCCAACCAGAATGTTAGGAGTTGCTAGAAGTCCATTTCTTCTGTATTTCAGTTCTTTGTCTTCCAATTACTGCTTGCACGCACCAACAGACCATGAAAAACTCACGTCTCTACCAAAAGGCATCACGTGACCACGTGATGGCGTGGTCAGATGGAGTTATTAATTAACCAATTATCTCCAAAGTATGCACACAATAATCAAAATATAAATGGATATTAAAGTAAAATAAATCAATTCACACAGAAAATAATGTTTATGTGTGTGTTCGCTACACTATATTATACTATAACTTTATTATACTATAACCGGAACTGTCACCTCCAGGAAAACCCTTAAAAAAGAGAAAAAAGAGACTCCTTTAACCGTGAAACTGTGGTTTTGTGTTGCTTCTCACAGCAGGTTTGGGTTTTTTTCTTAATTCTTTTATTTGTGTCAAAGGTTCATTCTAAAACAAACATGGCAAATCTACATTCCATACAAATACATTTGTAATTGAAACGAGGTTGATAAAGGGAACAGTAGATTGGACACTGTATGTTCGTTCGTTTTTATTTATTTCAACATGTATAAAAAAAGAAGAAGAAAAGATAAGAAAACAAATACAGGTGGACATTCCACCACATAAAGAAAAAAAACACATCAAAACACATATTTCAGTTACATGTTCGAAAAGGAGTGGGAGGAAGTATAAATGTATTTAATCCCACCCCCTTTCCACAACTAAACATAAATTATATGTCTGTATTTACTTTTTATACTATACACTAATTTGTATAAATAAATATATATAATTTTTACAAAAAATAACCTGTTTAATACCAGATGTAAGCTCTATCATAAATATAATATAGTATGTAAAACTGAGAATAAAGTGTGTAGAGATTGAATGTCCCATGACAATTATACAGTAATATAATATGAAAATAAGGTACAAACAATAATAAATAAATTAAATACAAGACATTTAAGTAAAATAATACAGCAAAGTCCACCATACAAGGGGTAAGTAAGGATATCAGTCTTCTAAATCAGTGGGAAAATGTCTTAACACTTCATACATTTTTTGTGCTTTTGTTTCAGTTATTAGTTTTAAAGATTTTAAATATAATCCAAATTAATTTAAATCACAGCCGGGATGTTAATGTAGCGAACCCCAGCCAGACAATGGTGAAGCGTACTGATGTTTCTCAAAAGAACTTTATTTATGTTCAGCCGTCATCCTTATGGTTTGAACACACCATGAAAAGCCTTGAAACACCTTCAGAATACACCTTTGGAAAACACCTTAAGAAAACACCGTAAGAGCTAGATAAAACAGATAAATAAATGCAATTAGCTCTTACAAACAAATAAAACCTGTATGACTGTCAGCTTTGTGGTCATTTTTAAACACTTTACCTTGTTCCCAATTCCAACTAGGCGCTTAATAAACAGTAGATAAACCTTTAACAGTAGAACACACTCCTTTTCCATACCACACGTGCTCTGCTTCAGCGCTGAGTTCAATTGACCTACTTTTCAGATGCGCGATTGTTACTTCCGGTGAAGAGTACCAAAATAAAAGCATGTAACATGAAATCCGGTAAAACAAATAAAAGCATACAGGAGCGGTTACCTTATTAAGGGAACATATTTAAGAGTTACTTACACTCCCACCAATCATGAGTGAATAATGGAACAGTATACAATTTGCATTAAGCACGAATGATTTCTCAAATGAAAATGAACCTCCTCACATGGGAGCACATAGCTTCTAACACAGATAGAAAACCTTTAAACCTTTATCCATTGCATTTAAATAGGATGCTATGAGAGTGGGGGTATTATGAACCACAAGGGGGGGCAGATTTAGCCTGTCTCTAGCAGCAGGACAAGTTTCTGGACTGGGCGCTCAACTTCAGACATCTTGTGGAGACGCTCCCCTTTTTTGCCAAGCTTCCTGTCACCAAGGCAAATCTTCACCTTCCTTACGAGTCCGTCTTTATCAGTAGTGGTTCCTGAAACTCTCCCTAATCTCCACTCATTCCTGTGCACATCATCTCCTTTCATGAGTACAATATCTCCAACTTGCATATTTCGTCTTGGGATGTGCCACTTTTGTCTTAGAGCAATGTTGGAAAGGTATTCCTTTCGCCATCGACTCCAAAACTGTTCCGCTAGGTATTGAACATGTCGCCACCTTTTCCTGCCATACATGTCCTCCCTGACGAAGTCTCCTGGGGGGGGTAAGGCCTTGGCAGATTTCATAGTCAGGAGATGATTAGGTGTGAGTGGCTCGAGACTATGAGGGTCACTGAGGTTGTTAACAGTCAGAGGGCGACTGTTGACGATTGCCATAGCTTCATAGAGGAAAGCCCTTAGCGAAGCATCATTTAGTCTACCAGGGGAAAGAGCAAGCGTGGACCTTAGGACGCTTCTCACGGTCCTGATCTGTCTCTCCCACACCCCTCCAACGTGACTTGAATAGGGCGCGTTCATAACAAAGTCACATTGTTTTTCGACAAGAAATGCAGCCAGCCGGTCTGCACTAACTTCTTTGAGAGCTTCTTTGAGTTCATTTTTGGCTCCGACAAAGTTGCTTCCTTGGTCAGACTTAATCTGACGAACAGCGCCACGTATGGCAATAAAACATCTCAGGCCATTAATGAGGGAGTCCGTTGACATGCTGTCAAGCATCTCAATATGGATGGCCCGGGAGCTGAGGCAAGTGAAGAGAAGACCGTACCTCTTGCTCTCCTTTCGTCCTTGCTTGGTAGCAAAGGGACCGAAACAGTCCATCCCGCAGAAGGTAAAGGGGGGTGATGGTTCCACGCGTTCAGGGGGTAAATCAGCCATCCTTTGCTCTTCAGTTGGTTTCCGATGTCGTCTACAAGTGACGCAGTAACGAATGTAGGATGCTACTGCCCGGTTAATTCCTGGAATCCAGTAGCCATTGGACCTGATGTCATTAATGGTGAGGCCTTTACCTTGATGTTTCATCCTTTCGTGATGGTGAGCAATCAAGATCTTTGTGATGTGATGGTCTTTGGGGATGATCGCAGGGTGCTTGATGGAGCTGGGAAGAGAGGAGTTGCTCAGTCTTCCTCCCACCCTGAGGACACCATCTTGGTCAAGGAATGCATCGAGAGAGTATAAGGGATTGTGAGATGGTAGGGGAATCCCTTTGCTCAACAGCTTTAACTCTTCTTGATACATATTTTCCTGAAGATCCTTGATTATGCGATGTTCTGCATATTCTCGTTCTGTTACAGTTGTGAGACTGTTTGACCTGTTTTTGCTGATGCGCCTTAAAATCCGTGCAACAGCTCTAGTAGCCAGGGACCAAGATGAGAACTTGGACAAGCGATCAACCAGGCTTACTCGTTCAGTAGTTCCTGTGGTGAGTGCTAGAGCACTTCTGACCTCGGGATCTCCGATTGTTAAGTCCGGAGTTTCCTCTGCTGGTAGCTTCATTTCCTTGTTCCATAGGAACTTGGGACCAGTGAACCAGGTAGATGATAGAAGCTCACTGGTAGTCAAGCCCCGAGAAGCGTGGTCAGCAGGATTGTCACTTGTTGGAACATATCTCCATTGTTGAGGGGCTGACATGAGCTGAATCTTCTGAATGCGGTTAGCTACAAAGGTGTGGAATCGCCGTGCTTCATTTTTTACATATCCCAAGACCACCTTTGAGTCGGTCCAGAAGAACTCTTCAGTGTCAGCAGATCCCAATTCCTCCTTGAGCATGTAGCTAATCTTCACTGAAACAACTGCCGCCGTCAATTCCAATCGTGGAATGGTTGTGAGTTTTGTTGGTGAGACTCGTGATTTACCAACGACTAGGGTGCAGTGAACATCTCCATCTTCATTTTGCAGCCTGAGGTATGAACACTGACCGTAACCCTTTGTGCTGGCATCAGAGAAATGATGAAGCTCTGCCTTTGAAACCCTTCCAAATCCAGCAGGTGAATAAGTGCGGGGTATGGTAACATTATCCAGGTGAGACAGATCGTTTCTCCACTGTTCCCATTTTGGACGAAGCTCGTCAGGGAGAGGATCATCCCAGCCCGTGCCACGCCTACACATCTCCTGAAGGATGATCTTTCCTTTGAGCAGAACTGGCGCCACAAAACCGAGCGGATCATACAGAGAGGCCACTGTAGACAGAACGCCACGGCGTGTTGCAGGCTGCTCTTTGAGGTTGACGTTAAGCCTGAAGTGATCGGACTCTACATCCCATTGAATCCCGAGAGCTCTCTCGAGTGGAAGATCATCGAACATGAGGTCCATATCTGTCACATTGGTTGCTCGTTCAGAGAGGGGTATACTCTCTAGGACATCTCTGTTATTCGACACGAACTTGTGGAGTCTAAGACCACCAGTGGCGCAAAGTTTCCGTGCCTCTCTGGCAAGCTGAATAGCATCTTCAATGTTTTCTACACTTGTGAGGCCGTCATCTACGTAAAAATCCCTCATGATAAATCGTGAGCCTTGAGAGTAGATGTTGGCATTCTCCTTAGCTAGATGCTTCAGCCCGAAATTAGCACATCCAGGAGAGGACGCTGCGCCGAACAAATGTACCTTCATACGGAACTCACTTGGCTTTGAGTTCACGTCTCCTTGCCTCCACCACAGAAAGCGCAGGTAATTCCGATCAGCTTCATCAACATGAAATTGATGGAACATTTTCTCAATGTCACACATCAGTGCAATAGGGTGTTGACGAAAGCGGATGAGAACTCCACTTAAGTTGTTCAACATGTCAGGCCCGGAGAGAAGATGGTCATTTAAGCTGGTACCTTTGTATCTGGCTGAGCAGTCGAACACTACACGAAGTTTATCAGGCTTCTTTGCATGACGAACACCATGATGGGGAATGTACCATCTTTCTCCGTTGCTCCCACCATTTTCGATCTGCTCTGCATCTCCTCTTTCGATGACCTCTTCCATGAACCTGACGTACTGCTCCTTATATTTTTCATCCCGTTGCAGTTTCCTTTTAAGGTGGTTGAGGCGTATCATGGCTGAGTCTCTGTTGTCAGGCAAGTAAGGTCTGGTTTTGAAGGGCAGAGGCATTTCGTAATGGCCATGTATGTTTTTCCGTATGCTCTCATCTAGCTTGTTGAGAAAGGTGATGTCATCTTGTGAAACCGTTTTACCATCTTCACTTCCATCCTTGAAGTCAGACTCCAGTATACGGATCACATCAGCGGGAGTTGCTGGAGGCAGCTCTTTAACTGTGATTCTATGACACAGATAACTTGTGCTCAGTGAGCCATGGCCTTGTGAAGAGCGCCCCACAATGCTCCATCCTAGGTCTGTCCGTATAGCATAGGGTTCTTCGTCTCCTCCTAGAATTACTTGTCTTGGAGCCATGGCTCTAGAGCAGTTGTAGCCAATGAGAAGCCCAACTTCACAGTCCTTCAGCGGTTGAATTTCTTCAACTATTTCTGTGAGATGACTCCATTGTTTAGCCGTCTCACAAGTAGGAATGTGAGCGCGGTTCATCGGTATACAGTCCTTTGTGTAGGCCACCGGAAGATTGACTTGAATGACAGAACTGTATCCCCTTACTCGAAGGCCAGAAACACTCTCACTTTCGATAATGGTGTCTTTTCCACTCATGGTGGTCAACTTCAGCTTCACTGGATGTTTGTCGGCATCAAGACTGTCACTCACTTCTTGGTCAATGAATGTAGTGTCACTCTGGGTGTCGATAAGAGCATAAACAAGTTTTTCAGCAGCTGGGTTATTTTTGGATGACACCCACACTGGTATCACCATCGACGTGTTAGATGAGCCTTCTCCTGCTACACTGAGGGAAGTTGCAGCAGGACCTTGATTTGCCCCTGTTTCTGGTGAAGACCTTGCTCTTACATAGGTGGTGTCATGAAGGGCTGTTGGATGCTTTCCCTTACAGGTGTCACAGAAGTGACGGTGGCGACAGTCTTTTGCGCTGTGGCCAGGTTTTAGGCATCCATAGCAGAGTTTCTTCTCCTTTATGTAGTTCCGTCGCTCAATCAACGACATCTCTGTGAACTTGGAACATGCATGAAGCTGGTGTCTAGTATCTTGACAAAGAATACATGGAGTCTTAGCTTTTCTCTGGTCTGACCTTTGGTTATCATTATTTGCAACTGTTTGAGTGGTAAGAACACTGGCCTTGTTTCTCTTCACATCTCTGAGATTTCTCTTTTCAGTGCTCGAGTCTGAAGAATGAAGAGCATGAAGAGACGTAATGGGATTGCAGGCAATCTCAGCTTCAGTTGACACGAAGCTAGCAAAGTCCTTGAAGCTGGGGAATTCTTGCCTCTCGTTCAGGTTTCGTGTGACTTGACGGTTCCAGCGTGAAGTCACCCAGTCTGGTAGTTTATGAACGAGCTTCTGGTTCTCCTCGCAGTCATTTAATATGTCAAGGCCCTTGACATGAGGCATGGCATCTTGACAGGCATTCAGAAAGTCTGAGAAGTTTCTGAGCCCCTCAGCATCCTTATTTTGAATCCTTGGCCAATTAGAGAGCCTTTCTCTAAATGCTCTCTGAATGGCGAATGGCTGGCCAAAGCGGCAGTTCAATTTGTCCCACGCATCTTGGTAGGCTTCATTGTCACTTCTGTAGAAGGTGCCATCTAGAGCCTGGCGTGCTGGGCCACCAACATATTTCTTGAGGTAGTAGAGTTTTTCAGCTGGAGTGATTGCCCTTTGGTCGATGAGCGAGGTAAACGCTGCTTTCCATTCAATAAACCGTATTGGATCACCGCCGAAGACGAATGGCTCGGGAACAGGCAGCCTATTTAAGGCTATGCTGTCTTGGAAGACCTGAGTGAGAGAGGAAAGGTCTGTATGAGAAGGTACAGAAACATGGGGTGGCGGGACTGCAGTTACAGGCACGTTCTTTACTTCCTTGTTCCTTTCATCGTTAGTGTAGTAAGCAGCGTCACGTTCCGCCTCCTTATCATATATCTTCAGCTTGGCCTGGGCTGCCCGCACTTCTTTCTCTGCCTGCAATCGCTCCAACTCACGCTTTTGTGCCTTTAGAGCCTTCCGTTGTTGTTCCTCTAACTCTCGTATTGATTCCTTTTGTCTTTCTTCCTCTTGTAGCATCTTATAATTCACTTCCTTCGCTGCTAGTTCAGCTGCTGCATCTGCTCGTTTGGCGGCTAGTGAAGATGCAACAGAATAGTGGTCTGACTTGCTGTAACTTGTCATGGAAGCAGCGGATCCATAAATGGATTTTGCATAGTCATGGCGGAGAAGTTCATGAAGGCGGCGTCCTTCCCGTTTCCCATCAAACTCAGCTTCTTCATCTATCACTCTGCTGTGGGCAATGTTAAGGATTTCTGTGGTCACTGATTCACATGTATCAACTCGTCTTCTTATGTCAGTTGAAGGTGTAGTGAGATCTCGAATTTCAAAGTATATGTCCATCATGTCTATTTTTCCTCTCTTAAGTTCGTCAATGAGAAGCCAGAGCTCACTCTCTTGCATGTATGTCTTTAGCTGTTCTCTCGCTTTGCGTATTTGAAGCTTCCATTTCTCATACATGGATAGCAGCCTTTTCTCCCTTTTCTTGGCCTCTTCCTCTTGGTGCACACGCATCTTCTCAGTAGGATTTCGTGCACGCTCAGAGCGACGGAGACCCTCGGGTGGGTCATCAGTAATCTCAACAGTGTCCTCCAAACATAGTCTCTCAGCATCTGCAGATATGGGGAGCTCATTTTGTGGCTCTTGAACTTCATGCTGGACACCAGCCCTCTGCTTCTCCAACTCTTTATCAATAGCTGATTCTGCCATTATCAACTAAATATTTTTAACTTTTAACTTTTAAGTTGGGAGAAAACCTTTTAGCATATATAGTTAAACCATGCAATGAATCACATAAGTATGTGGGTACAAATAGTTGGCACAGATGCAAAAAAATAGAGACACTTAAATAACTGTAACTGTAAGTGCAAATACCACAGTAAACACAATTTTCAAAGAACTTTAAATGCAAAGTCCAAAAGCAAAAAATGTCCCTTAGCTATAAATAGTCTGTTTATAGCATGTAACTTTAACAAAAGTTCCCTTTGATGTCGTTGAGCAGGTGAGTATTAAATGGTTTGTTTTTTTTTTTTTTTTTTTTTTTTTTCCTTTTTTCAATCCACGAAATTGTTCATCCGTTGCTCATCTGTGGTCTGTATAATTGTAGGTTAATACTCACAGTTCTGCTTCAATATCACTGAGTATAGCCGTACTTGACCATTGCATCAAATCCTTGTGACTGCTGCCTGGATCACCGTAGATATGGCACCAACGCATGGAGATGTGCTGCTTGATGGATCCGCGTGGACAGCAGGTGGCGACGCAGCAGTAGCAGCATAAGCAGACACACCGTGGAGATCCTCCGTCGGGACTCGTCATGGGCAGCAGGTCATCAGGATCGATGAGGGTCAAGCTCTTACTGTAGCGAACCCCAGCCAGACAATGGTGAAGCGTACTGATGTTTCTCAAAAGAACTTTATTTATGTTCAGCCGTCATCCTTATGGTTTGAACACACCATGAAAAGCCTTGAAACACCTTCAGAATACACCTTTGGAAAACACCTTAAGAAAACACCGTAAGAGCTAGATAAAACAGATAAATAAATGCAATTAGCTCTTACAAACAAATAAAACCTGTATGACTGTCAGCTTTGTGGTCATTTTTAAACACTTTACCTTGTTCCCAATTCCAACTAGGCGCTTAATAAACAGTAGATAAACCTTTAACAGTAGAACACACTCCTTTTCCATACCACACGTGCTCTGCTTCAGCGCTGAGTTCAATTGACCTACTTTTCAGATGCGCGATTGTTACTTCCGGTGAAGAGTACCAAAATAAAAGCATGTAACATGAAATCCGGTAAAACAAATAAAAGCATACAGGAGCGGTTACCTTATTAAGGGAACATATTTAAGAGTTACTTACACTCCCACCAATCATGAGTGAATAATGGAACAGTATACAATTTGCATTAAGCACGAATGATTTCTCAAATGAAAATGAACCTCCTCACATGGGAGCACATAGCTTCTAACACAGATAGAAAACCTTTAAACCTTTATCCATTGCATTTAAATAGGATGCTATGAGAGTGGGGGTATTATGAACCACAAGGGGGGCAGATTTAGCCTGTCTCTAGCAGCAGGACAAGTTTCTGGACTGGGCGCTCAACTTCAGACATCTTGTGGAGACGCTCCCCTTTTTTGCCAAGCTTCCTGTCACCAAGGCAAATCTTCACCTTCCTTACGAGTCCGTCTTTATCAGTAGTGGTTCCTGAAACTCTCCCTAATCTCCACTCATTCCTGTGCACATCATCTCCTTTCATGAGTACAATATCTCCAACTTGCATATTTCGTCTTGGGATGTGCCACTTTTGTCTTAGAGCAATGTTGGAAAGGTATTCCTTTCGCCATCGACTCCAAAACTATTCCGCTAGGTATTGAACATGTCGCCACCTTTTCCTGCCATACATGTCCTCCCTGACGAAGTCTCCTGGGGGGGGTAAGGCCTTGGCAGATTTCATAGTCAGGAGATGATTAGGTGTGAGTGGCTCGAGACTATGAGGGTCACTGAGGTTGTTAACAGTCAGAGGGCGACTGTTGACGATTGCCATAGCTTCATAGAGGAAAGCCCTTAGCGAAGCATCATTTAGTCTACCAGGGGAAAGAGCAAGCGTGGACCTTAGGACGCTTCTCACGGTCCTGATCTGTCTCTCCCACACCCCTCCAACGTGACTTGAATAGGGCGCGTTCATAACAAAGTCACATTGTTTTTCGACAAGAAATGCAGCCAGCCGGTCTGCACTAACTTCTTTGAGAGCTTCTTTGAGTTCATTTTTGGCTCCGACAAAGTTGCTTCCTTGGTCAGACTTAATCTGACGAACAGCGCCACGTATGGCAATAAAACATCTCAGGCCATTAATGAGGGAGTCCGTTGACATGCTGTCAAGCATCTCAATATGGATGGCCCGGGAGCTGAGGCAAGTGAAGAGAAGACCGTACCTCTTGCTCTCCTTTCGTCCTTGCTTGGTAGCAAAGGGACCGAAACAGTCCATCCCGCAGAAGGTAAAGGGGGGTGATGGTTCCACGCGTTCAGGGGGTAAATCAGCCATCCTTTGCTCTTCAGTTGGTTTCCGATGTCGTCTACAAGTGACGCAGTAACGAATGTAGGATGCTACTGCCCGGTTAATTCCTGGAATCCAGTAGCCATTGGACCTGATGTCATTAATGGTGAGGCCTTTACCTTGATGTTTCATCCTTTCGTGATGGTGAGCAATCAAGATCTTTGTGATGTGATGGTCTTTGGGGATGACCGCAGGGTGCTTGATGGAGCTGGGAAGAGAGGAGTTGCTCAGTCTTCCTCCCACCCTGAGGACACCATCTTGGTCAAGGAATGCATCGAGAGAGTATAAGGGATTGTGAGATGGTAGGGGAATCCCTTTGCTCAACAGCTTTAACTCTTCTTGATACATATTTTCCTGAAGATCCTTGATTATGCGATGTTCTGCATATTCTCGTTCTGTTACAGTTGTGAGACTGTTTGACCTGTTTTTGCTGATGCGCCTTAAAATCCGTGCAACAGCTCTAGTAGCCAGGGACCAAGATGAGAACTTGGACAAGCGATCAACCAGGCTTACTCGTTCAGTAGTTCCTGTGGTGAGTGCTAGAGCACTTCTGACCTCGGGATCTCCGATTGTTAAGTCCGGAGTTTCCTCTGCTGGTAGCTTCATTTCCTTGTTCCATAGGAACTTGGGACCAGTGAACCAGGTAGATGATAGAAGCTCACTGGTAGTCAAGCCCCGAGAAGCGTGGTCAGCAGGATTGTCACTTGTTGGAACATATCTCCATTGTTGAGGGGCTGACATGAGCTGAATCTTCTGAATGCGGTTAGCTACAAAGGTGTGGAATCGCCGTGCTTCATTTTTTACATATCCCAAGACCACCTTTGAGTCGGTCCAGAAGAACTCTTCAGTGTCAGCAGATCCCAATTCCTCCTTGAGCATGTAGCTAATCTTCACTGAAACAACTGCCGCCGTCAATTCCAATCGTGGAATGGTTGTGAGTTTTGTTGGTGAGACTCGTGATTTACCAGAAATTATGCAGTTGTAAAAATTATATTTGCACATGTTAAATAAATAAAAAATCACAATAACACACCTAATGGAATACAGTAATCCAAGTCTGTATAAACCCACTTAGAAATATATTTTGGTCATTTTAAAATACTAAGTTATTTATCAGGATAAAAACTTAAAAACGTATTATTATATCATTATTCAAAATTTAATCATACTACTACTCCGACAGGTTGTTAAAGGAAAAATGTAAAAAAAATTTGCTCTCATATTAAAAGACATTTTTCAGAAATATTTTTATGTCCTTGCAATTATTTTTTGTGCGTATTTTATACATTGGTGACACAAAAGGAAGGTGAGAAAAACAAAGTACAGGGTAAACCAAAGAGAAATGTATCAAAAAAACATAAGTTAATTTTTTCAATTAAAGGTTTGTAACGAATAACTTTACTCTTTTGGTGCCGGTATGTACGGGTCGGGGGGCCCGGCTGGTCTTAGACACAAGTAGGAGGGGCTCCATGGAAAAAAGGTTGGGAACCACTGACCTAAAATGATCGAACCATTCCTATTCTTACATTTGAAAGCATTACATTTGGTTTACAAGTGGAGGACAAAAAAACAGACTTTGGAATCAATCATTTAATTATTTTGGCTAAATTGTTTTATTCATAAATATCGCTTTTTGAAAATTAATCAAATCTTTATTGCATATCTAAACGAAATAATTCAGTACAAAAAATATTTAAAATCTTGCATGATTAAAAAAGCCCAGCATCTTCATAAGTATCTTTGTACCCTAATTCCTGACTGATCACTTGCGTTTTTTTTTTTTACTCATTGGTCGCTCAGTGTTCTTTGATGCAAATGTTCTTCTGGAATGTATAATGTGCGTTGTTTTTTTGTAAAATCAATAAAGAGGTTGGGAAAAAAAAGATCTATATGTTTAATATTACTTGCATTAAGTGTAAAGCTCATGAGTGTGTTGAAAATTGTCTGTGTTGTCTGATTGGAAAAGGTTTGTTTATCGACAAATGTGGTGATGCAGTGTCCAACTCTCACCAGCAGAGGGCGCTGCACTATGTGGTTCGGGGACAATGGAAGTCTCGCGGGATTACACTGTGAGAACGAGAACACCTGACTGTGAAGACGTGTGCGGCGTAACGAGGATAAGTAATACATATTTCTTGCTCTTTGCAGGTAAGAATGGAGAGTTATAATCGTGTACTTGATGGGTGAATGTGTAATGTGTGAGTTTATGGTTAGGTTTTATGTTTGTATTGTTGATAAACGTAAACCTAACGGAATCAGCCGGTGGGGCTCGTTGCCTAGCAACCGCGTAAGGCGGGAAAGAGCTCTGAGCCCGGACTGCTGGAATAGAGTTCATAGATGAATCAATAAGTTCAGATAGACACAGAACTGATATTAAATGTAGAGTTCATAGATGAATCAATAAGTTCAGATAGACACAGAACTGATATTAAATGTACAAGATGAGACGACTGGTCTGGAAATACAACGTACCGGTCATGATTATTATCACATTACAGCACATTAGCATCAACGTCATGAAGGAAATAACGGCGTGTGTGTTGATTCCTCAGTAAAGTAGCAACATTATTAGTGCAGTTATGGAGGGTTTTTAGTAGCAATACTTTACTAAAGTGACAGCACTCTTGCAGGGTTCTGGGCTCGTCAGCATCTTCAGCGGGATGTCAGAAACAGAAACATGGACTGTTGCTGTCGAGGACCTAAAGGCCAGTGGGAGTTTCTACGACGGCTCATTCACCACTTTACCACCATGGAAGACGGGAGGATGCTCTTCCTCTTCAAACGGTGAGCAAAACGCTTTTCTTCCTGTGTGCAGTCACTGAACCGCCCATTTAGAAACATGTTATTGTTGATGTTAAAAAGGAGAATTGGGGTCTCCGGGAAATATCTGGTTTAGAGCGGCAAGGTATGGATGTGTGTCCAAGTTAAAGGACACGGATACGGATTTCCAGGTCAGATGCATTTATTTAACTGTGGTCTGTAACAATACAAACAAGAGAAAAAACCTATTAATATACCAAAACCAGAATACAAGTAAATAACATAACATACATGTTTCATTAATCATTAATGTTTTCATCAATTAAATAATACAGCAAATGACCAATTAATATTAACACACCACCTCCAAAGAAGTTTATAAACAATAGAAATGAACATAGTTGCATAACTAATATATTACATAACAGCAATTTAACTGTAGCTTAAACAAAGTGTGAACGGATGAACATGCTGATGTTCATTTCACCTTATAATGTCAATAAGCTCACCTTTAGGCATCTACACACAGTAATAAACTCAAAAAAGAGGCGGATGGCTAAAACAGACGAAGAAAAGAGCACCATCTATCGGCAGCCACATGAAGGAAAAAGTAAACTGCCTTCACTCAACAGCGTCGGCACATAACGGTTGTGGTGCATTCAGGGACCGTTGGTGAAGTCTGCCGAGTCCAGTAACGTAAGACAATTAAAACCACAATGGAAAAATGAATAATATAAAATACTATGAACTAGTAAACATAAACAGTGTGGGGTTTCTAACAAATGTGATTATTGTCCTTTGCTGCTTTGATTAAGCAGCACATGAGTCCACTGAAGTTGTTGTTTACTTTTGTTTATGTGGAAAAATTAGCCCCACGGGTTGTTGTGAGGCTGAATAATGATCATTTACATGTATTATTATTGTGTGTGTGTGTGTGTGTGTGTGTGTGTGTGTGTGTGTGTGTGTGTGTGTGTGTGTGTGTGTGTGTGTGTGTGTGTGTGTGTGTGTGTGTGTTATGTCTCAGCAACCACTGCATCTATAAATATCTAAATATCTGTCTCTAAAACTGAGACCCTTTCGGTTCCAATTAACACCAAACATTTGTGGGAAGCGACTAGCTTTGTTTTTTTGGCCACGCTGGTGCGTCTAGTGGCACTTTTCCACCAGCACCTACTCGGCTCTACTCATCTCATATCGGCTCAACTTGGTCTGTTTTCTTTTCCATAACAATTCACACCTGGATCAGAAGTAGGAGGTTGGAGCGAAGCTGCTTTGACGTATTTGATTGTGATATAAACGAAGAAGACAACAACACTACAGATGTAGAACCTGGAGGAGATGATAGATGTGCTGCTGGTCTGTGGCTTGTGTTCCATATAAAGTTAAAAAATGAGAGTGAGAGAAGATTTAAGGGGCGATGCTTTTTAATTTTTTTTTAGTTTGTCTCTGCTGCTGAAAAGTCTGTTGGTAGCAGCGAGCAGCTATGAAGTGACAGAGCTCCTGGTAGATTTGGTCATTCCTTATCTCCCGTCTAGATCCCTTTTTAATTCTCTCCTCAGCCACCAGGTTTATGAACATCTGCACCTCAGAGTTGGATCACCAAACAGACTTCTGCTGCCGTTGCTGCTGGAATAAAATGAACAAGAAGCCGTCAGTCTCTTTCTCTGATGTCACATCCTGACTCAAACGTCTGACTCCAACCCCCCGACCAA
>NC_084608.1:33826755-33876755 GCF_033807715.1 Cololabis saira
TCTACCTTATTGTATATTTGTTCTAAATAGACTGTATTCTATTCTGTTTTCCTAGTTTTACCCTACTTCATCGTATCAATCATAAAAGTTCAAGGGAATCAGAACTTGTCTCCGTGGTTTTGCTTTGAAGAGGAGTTATCTGACTGTTGACCCTGGCAAGGCGTTGGGGGAGAACAGTACAAGTATTATTCTTTTTTGTTGACATTATGGTGCAGAATTCTTGGAATATCGTTGTTTACTTAATATCCAATATATGCTCAGTTAAAAGGGGGAATAAAAGCAGAGCTGGATAGTAAAGTTCGTGTACAAATGGGACAGGCAGACAGAGCTCAAAACATTGACTGCACCCGTTCCGCCATCTTGCCCAGTCTGGATGTTCAAGACTGCTTTGTAAACTAATACCAGGCCCCCAGTCTCGCGCTCAGCAGGCACGCCGATTTTTTCCAGTGGCCAGCCGCGGTACTGCAACAAAAAATCCCATGGGGCCCAGAAAGCTTTTTTCCCATAGACCGCAATAGTAAAAGAGAAGCCTCTAAAACTGTTCACAGGAACCTCCAGCTGTAATCACCGGCAATTACTAATCTTTGTATTCTATATTTTTAAGTCATGGACTTTATATCCGTCAAAAATGTTTTATAACGGCCAGAAAAGTCAAAGAAAAGTCTCTTTCTGGGCGTGACGTCACGGATGACGTCACAGCCGTGTCCGTGCATTCCACGGATGTTTTATATTAATATATATTATGTAATTATATTATATTAATACATTAATCATATATGTGATGCTATACATGTAATAATATACATGAATTAATATATTATTTTAATACATATTATATCAATACTCGTTCTCATTGCCCCGGGGCATGATGGGAGGGCCCAGAGCATCATGGGAGGTGACTCAACTGCGCATGCTCTATGGGCCCGTGTACACGGAAGTAAACCAGGAAGTCCGAGATTTTTTCGGCGGATGCGCTGGCTGAGCAGAATGCATTGAAATCAAGTATGGGTAACTGCAGGCAGGGAGGGGGGGCGTGGTGCAGGGAAGGGGGCGTGGTGCGAGGGGAGGGGGCGTGGTGCGAGGGGAGTGGGGGCGTGGTGAGAACTGCAGTGGGTGTGCTGCGATCCAAGCCAATCAGTGGGTTTACAATGACATCTCAATTTTGTATTATATTTATCTAATTTATTATAACTATTTCCATTAGATAATTGCGGATTCATCCAAGTATGTGTTTATCTATAATATATAGGCTACTGCTAAATGCCTAAATTGTAAATTGTGTATATATATATATATATATATATATATATATATATATATATATATATATATATTTAGACGTTTAATTCAGAGCGATTTAGGCCTACTAAGCAAGAACAAAAAATACATCAGATATGCTAAGTAGTATAACAGTGTCAAATATTAATTATACGTAAGGGTTAGTGTATCACGAAGATCTGTAATGATACTAAGCATATAGTAAATAGTGCTGTGCCTATATAAAAGATAAAAGTTTACGTGAACTGTGTGTGTGTGTGTGTGTGTGTGTGTGTGTGTGTGTGTGTGTGTGTGTGTGTGTATTTGCCTACCATCACATATTCATGCATTATTAATAGTTCCATGCATTTTAAGTGGTGGTGTATATACATGGTTATTAAAAATGAGCTGGATCACAAAGATAAAAGAATAAAATGATAAACGGTCGGGAAATATATGTTCCCCGCGTTTGAATTTCATTGGGCGGCTTGGTTTGCGGTACGCCCAGTGCTTAGTTCGCAGCACGCCCCCCTGTGATGTCACTCGCTACTCCCTGCCTGCAGTTACTCATGACTCGATGCGCTGGCTGAGCAGAATGCATTGAAATGAATGGGCGGCCATTTTTGGCACAGTATCCAGTTATATAATAGATCCATGACTAATACAAGTAAATGGACATAAAGCACCTTTCTACAAAGAAATGTACGTTTTGCGTCTCATTTATTTATTCACAGACGGACTAATATACTTGGGAAACAGTAAGGCACCAAATATAATATATTTAATTTTCTCAGATGGCAAAAATAAGAACTTTATTGATCCCACATAGGAGTAATTCATGTTATATCAGCTATAGAGAACAAGGTAGTGCCGAAAAACAATATATATCCCCCCTCACAAAAATAAGAAAAATAGAGACATATTTTCAAAAACAGCGGACAAAAGTGCAAAACTGCAATAAAAGAAAATATTGACATGACACAAGATATGAAACATAAAACAGATCATGAAACCTAAAATAGAAAAGAATCGAGGACCGGACATGTTTAACATACCGGCTGTGATTTAAATTAATTTGGATTATATTTAAAATCTTTAAAACTAATAACTGAAACAAAAGCACAAAAAATGTATGAAGTGTTAAGACATTTTTTCACCAATTTAGAAAACTGATATCCTTACTCTATGATGGACTTTGTTGTATTATTTTAATTAAATGTCATGTATTTAATTTATTTATTATTGTTTGTACCTTATTTTCATATTATATTACTGTATAATTGTCATGGGACATTCAATCTCTACACACTTTATTCTCAGGTTTACATACTATATTATATTTATGATAGAGCTTACATCTGGTATTAAACCGGTTATTTTTGTAAAAATGATATATATTTATTTACACAAATTAGTGTATAGTATAAAAGGTAAATACAGACATATCATTTATGTTTAGTTGTGGAAAGGGGGTGGGATTAAATACATTTATACTTCCTCCCACTCCTTTTCCAACATGTAACTGAAATATGTGTTTTGATGTGTTTTTTTTCTTTATGTGGTGGAATGTCCACCTGTATTTGTTTTCTTATCTTTTCTTCTTCTTTTTTTATACATGTTGAAATAAATAAAAACTAACGAACATACAGTGTCCAATCTACTGTTCCCTTTATCAACCTCGTTTCAATTACAAATGTATTTGTATGGAATGTAGATTTACCATGTTTGTTTTAGAATGAACCTTTGACACAAATAAAAGAATTAAGAAAAAAACCCAAACCTTCTGTGAGAAACAACACAAAACCACAGTTTCACGGTTAAAGGAGTCTCTTTTTTCTCTTTTTTAAGGGTTTTCCTGGAGGTGACAGTTCCGGTTATAGTATAATAAAGTTATAGTATAATATAGTTTATTTTTATAGTATATATTATGTAATAAACCGTATTTTATGGTGTTTTTTCAATAAAGGATTGCAACATTTCGCCCTCTAGCGGTTATACAAGGTAACTGCAATCAGTGTAAAGTTAAAAGGTTTAAATGACAAAAGTACTTCCTGTTATTCCTTTCAAAATAAATCGTCAATAAACAGTAAAAGGCACGACGACAAGTCTGATTCTTGGAGGTTAAATAGTGCAAAAACAATCTTCATCCGTCTTCTGTCATTAATTAATGTAACTACATTCGCTAATTTACTAATAGTTCTGTAATTAAAATGAATTACAGACGATAATGTCGTTAAGTGGAAGAAAACGGTAGTTTCTAGTGTCACCACCAGAGGGCGGTCTGTTCTCATCATCGCAACAACAGTCATCAAACTTTCTGCAGAAGAATTAAAAAAAAGCTACTTATTTGCTTTATTTTTTAGCACTTTAAACAAAAACAGCGGACCAAAGTGCAAAACTGCAAGAAAAAACAATATTGACAAGACACAAGATATGAAACATAAAACAGATCATGAAACCTAAAATAGAGAAGGATCGAGGACCGGACATGTTTAACATACCGGCTGTGATTCAAATTAATTTGGATTTTATTTAAAATCTTTAAAACTAATAACTGAAAGAAAAGCACAAAAAATGTATGAAGTGTTAAGACATTTTCCCACTGATTTAGAAGACTGATATCCTTACTTACCCCTTGTATGATGGACTTTGTTGTATTATTTTACTTAAATGTCATGTATTTAATTTATTTATAATTGTTTGTACCTTATTTTCATATTATATTACTGTATAATTGTCATGGGACATTCAATCTCTACACACTTTATTCTCAGGTTTACATACAATGTCCAATCTACTGTTCCCTTTATCAACCTCGTTTCAATTACAAATTTATTTGTATGGAATGTAGATTTACATGTTTGTTTTAGAATGAACCTTTGACACAAATAAAAGAATTAAGAAAAAAACCCATACCTGCTGTGAGAAGCAGCACAAAACCACAGTTTCACGGTTAAAGGAGTCTCTTTTTTCTCTTTTTTAAGGGTTTTCCTCGAGGTGACAGTTCCGGTTTTATTATAATAAAGTTATAGTATAATATAGTTTATTTTTATAGTATATATTATGTAATAAACCGAGTTCTATGGTGTTTTTTGAATAAAGGATTGCAACAGTTCGCCCTCTAGCGGTTATACAAGGTAACTGCAATCAGTGTAAAGTTAAAAGGTTTAAATGACAAAAGTACTTCCTGTTATTCCTTTCAAAATAAATCGTCAATAAACAGTAAAAGGCACGACGACAAGTCTGATTCTTGGAGGTTAAATAGTGCAAAAACAATCTTCATCCGTCTTCTGTCATTAATTAATGTAACTACATTCGCTAATTTACTAATAGTTCTGTAATTAAAATTAATTACAGACGATAATGTCGTTAAGTGGAAGAAAGCGGTAGTTTCTAGTGTCACCACCAGAGGGCGGTCTGTTCTCATCATCGCAACAACAGTCATCAAACTTTCTGCAGAAGAATTTTAAAAAAGCTACTTATTTACTTTATTTTTTAGCACTTTAAACAAAAACAGCGGACCAAAGTGCAAAACTGCAATAAAAGACAATATTGACATGACACAAGATATGAAACATAAAACAGATCATGAAACCTAAAATAGAGAAGAATCGAGGACCGGACATGTTTAACATACCGGCTGTGATTTAAATTAATTTGGATTATATTTAAAATCTTTAAAACTAATAACTGAAACAAAAGTACAAAAAATGTATGAAGTGTTAAGACATTTTCCCACTGATTTAGAAGACTGATATCCTTACTTACCCCTTGTATGATGGACTTTGTTGTATTATTTTACTTAAATGTCATGTATTTAATTTATTTATTATTGTTTGTACCTTATTTTCATATTATATTACTGTATAATTGTCATGGGACATTCAATCTACACACTTTATTCTCAGGTTTACATACTATATTATATTTATGATAGAGCTTACATCTGGTATTAAACAGGTTATTTTTTGTAAAAATTATATATATTTATTTATACAAATTAGTGTATAGTATAAAAAGTAAATACAGACATATCATTTATGTTTAGTTGTGGAAAGGGGGTGGGATTAAATACATTTATACTTCCTCCCACTCCTTTTCGAACATGTAACTGAAATATGTGTTTTGATGTGTTTTTTTTCTTTATGTGGTGGAATGTCCACCTGTATTTGTTTTCTTATCTTTTCTTCTTCTTTTTTTTATACATGTTGAAATAAATAAAAACTAACGAACATACAATGTCCAATCTACTGTTCCCTTTATCAACCTCGTTTCAATTACAAATGTATTTGTATGGAATGTAGATTTACCATGTTTGTTTTAGAATGAACCTTTGACACAAATAAAAGAATTAAGAAAAAAACCCAAACCTGCTGTGAGAAGCAACACAAAACCACAGTTTCACGGTTAAAGGAGTCTCTTTTTTCTCTTTTTTAAGGGTTTTCCTCGAGGTGACAGTTCCGGTTATAGTATAATAAAGTTATAGTATAATATAGTTTATTTTTATAGTATAAACCGTGTTTTATGGTGTATTTTCAATAAAGGATTGCAACATTTCGCCCTCTAGCGGTTATACAAGGTAACTGCAGTCAGTGTAAAGTTAAAAGGTTTAAATGACAAAAGTACTTCCTGTTATTCCTTTCAAAATAAATCGTCAATAAACAGTAAAAGGCACGACGACAAGTCTGATTCTTGGAGGTTAAATAGTGCAAAAACAATCTTCATCCGTCTTCTGTCATTAATTAATGTAACTACATTCGCTAATTTACTAATAGTTCTGTAATTAAAATGAATTACAGACGATAATGTCGTTAAGTGGAAGAAAACGGTAGTTTCTAGTGTCACCACCAGAGGGCGGTCTGTTCTCATCATCGCAACAACAGTCATCAAACTTTCTGCAGAAGAATTAAAAAAAAGCTACTTATTTACTTTATTTTTTAGCACTTTAAACAAAAACAGCGGACCAAAGTGCAAAACTGCAATAAAAGACAATATTGACAAGACACAAGATATGAAACATAAAACAGATCATGAAACCTAAAATAGAGAAGGATCGAGGACCGGACATGTTTAACATACCGGCTGTGATTTAAATTAATTTGGATTTTATTTAAAATCTTTAAAACTAATAACTGAAAGAAAAGCACAAAAAATGTATGAAGTGTTAAGACATTTTCCCACTAATTTAGAAGACTGATATCCTTACTTACTACTTGTATGATGGACTTTGTTGTATTATTTTACTTAAATGTCATGTATTTAATTTATTTATAATTGTTTGTACCTTATTTTCATATTATATTACTGTATAATTGTCATGGGACATTCAATCTCTACACACTTTATTCTCAGGTTTACATACAATGTCCAATCTACTGTTCCCTTTATCAACCTCGTTTCAATTACAAATGTATTTGTATGGAATGTAGATTTACATGTTTGTTTTAGAATGAACCTTTGACACAAATAAAAGAATTAAGAAAAAACCCATACCTGCTGTGAGAAGCAACACAAAACCACAGTTTCACGGTTAAAGGAGTCTCTTTTTTCTCTTTTTTAAGGGTTTTCCTCGAGGTGACAGTTCCAGTTATAGTATAATAAAGTTATAGTATAATATAGTTTATTTTTATAGTATATATTATGTAATAAACCGAGTTCTATGGTGTTTTTTGAATAAAGGATTGCAACAGTTCGCCCTCTAGCGGTTATACAAGGTAACTGCAGTCAGTGTAAAGTTAGAAGATTTAAATGACAAAAGTACTTCCTTTTATTCCTTTCGAAATAAATCCTCAATAAACAGTTAAAAAGGCAAAACGAGTCTGTTTCGAGCAGAAATTAGGGCTAAAACAATCTTCATCCGTCTTCTGTCATTAATTAATGTAATTACAGTCGGTAATTTATGAATAGTTCTGTAAATAAAATGAATTACAGACGATAATGTCGTTAAATGGAAGAAAACGGTAGTTTCTAGTGTCACCACCAGAGGGCGGTCTGTTCTCATCATCGCAACAACAGTCATCAAACTTTCTGCAGAAGAATAAAAGAAAGCTACGTGTTTACTTTATTTTTTAGCACTTTAAACAAAAACAGCGGACCAAAGTGCAAAACTGCAATAAAAGACAATATTGACATGACACAAGATATGAAACATAAAACAGATCATGAAACCTAAAATAGAGAAGAATCGAGGACCGGACATGTTTAACATACCGGCTGTGATTTAAATTAATTTGGATTATATTTAAAATCTTTAAAACTAATAACTGAAACAAAAGCACAAAAAATGTATGAAGTGTTAAGACATTTTCCCACTGATTTAGAAGACTGATATCCTTACTTACCCCTTGTATGGTGGACTTTGCTGTATTATTTTACTTAAATGTCATGTATTTAATTTATTTATTATTGTTTGTACCTTATTTTCATATTATATTACTGTATAATTGTCATGTGTAGAGCCTGTACCAATAGGCTATACTCAGGGCAACAGGTTGATTTTGTTTGGACGCGTGCTTCTCATAAATGCAAACGCTCAGACTTATGATCCGGGTCGGATATGCCAATCCATTTATTTTCTTGATCAGCAGTAGTCAAAGCAAAAGTAATTCCACTATTTAAAGTAAACATAAACTTATGACAGAACGCCACTCTCTGTCTTGCACGGTTGCACGGTTGCACGGTCAAAAACTGTTTGTCTTCCCCCTGTCGCACCTGAGTGCAATCACCACCCAGGGGGCTATAATGGTTACCAGGACAACCACCCACCTGGCTGATTGACAGGCTAATCATGACGTAACAAAAAGGGGGTATGACAACTCATATTCAGCTAAATAAATAAAACAATAAATCAAAGTATTTTGGCTCCAACACACCGGCCCCTAATTGAGAACTGCAGGAAGCCGTGAACAATTCAATTCAATATACACAATGGAGCCAATATTCATAAAGAAAACTCAAAACAAAACAATCCTCTCGTAGAGGTTTAAGTGTCTGCTTCTTGAATCAAGCAGAGCTTGGTTCCTGGACTGACCAGTTACTGGTTCTGGTCTTTGATTCTCTGATGGATGATGTCTTCCAGCTGTAGTGTAGTTTCTTCAGTGATGGCGGGAGCCATCCTTGCTGTCTGCTCAAAACTCCACATCTTCCTCAAGCATGCTGTTCTCAGGACGGGTCTGCGCCGTTACCTCTCCCGACAGCTGCCACGGCTTTGCTGTGAGCTGCTTTCTTCAGCTCCTCGTTCTTCTGCCACATCTTTTCTTGCCACTTCTCAAATGAAGATTTTACTTCAGGCTTGTCTGTGGTTGGTGCTTTTCCTCCAAAAATGTCCATGTCATCATCATCCTCATCCTCATCATCATCATCAGAAGGCAGGTCCCGAAAATAGTCCAATTCATCCTTGAGCTTCCTGGTGAAGTTTCTGTCAATTTCCTTTTCCTTTCCGTCCCAGTTTCCCTTCCCCCCAAAGGGATCAACGCGGGAAACCTCAATGTAACGACCCCCTATGTAGTCTTTATTCTTCTTCTTTCCCACTTCTTCAGAGCGTAAATCTACATAGACATAACCTGTTCTATTCCCACTTTTATTCTTGCCAATCCTGACTGCTACAGGCTTCAGCGGGGGGATGAATTCTCTGATTAGTTGCTTTTTAACACTGAACGGGATTCCTCTGAGCTTCACTGTGAAACCCGTCGTCGGCCCCGTCTCCTGTTTGGCCGTTTTCTTCACTTTGCTCTGCTTCTTATCAGCGGCAGGGTTAGTTTTTGAGATGGTTTCTCTGTCACTGCTCTCATAGGCACTATCCGGTTGCTGAACAGGATCGCCATCCTCTTTTTCATCATCACCGTCCTTCATCTCATCTGCCTCCTCTTTGGTGTCCTCTGATGACTTATTATTAAAGTCATGGTTGTACTGATTCTGTAGCAACTCCTCCAGGTGTGTTATGGAGGTCCTGTTGACACTAACACTTTCATGTTGCTCACTGTAGCTGGAAAGGGGACCATTAACGACCCACCCCAATAGGGTCTTAATGGCGTATGGCCCACTGCCACGACTGTTCACAACTTCCCACGGTTCAAGTAGTTTAGAGGCATTGGTACCAATCAATAGCTCAACGTCAGCTTGAATGCGTGGGAGAACAACCCCATTCAAATATGGCCACTTATCCAGCTCCTCTTCTTTAATCAGGTTTCTGGTTGTCACAGGCATTTTATTTTGGGTGTAAACCTTGGGCAGGCCGTAGAACTGTTCTCCAGTGAGGTTTGAGATTTCCAAGTCTGTTAAGATGTAGCTGGAGACAGATGCCTTTGGGCCCATGGTGAGAAGGCTGATTTTTGCTTTCCTCCCACTCAAATTCAATTTTTCCATTAGCGTTTCAGAACAAAATGTGTCTGTGCTGCCGGGATCAAGGAATGCATAAGTTTGAATTATTTTGTCCCCCATGCTGGACTTCACTTGTACAGGTAGGATGGACAGAATGCCATTGCTGTCACCGGCCCCTGTTTGTCCACAAGAGACTTGTGTGTTGCTCACTGATGGTTTCTTTGGCTGGTTTGTGTTGCTTGCTCTCTCTTTAAAGTCAATATGAAGAAGACTGGGATGTGTTTTATTGCACACTTTGCAAGTCAAACGTTTGTCACAATGTTTGCTCATGTGTCCACCACAAAGGCAGCCAAAACAGATTCCTTTTTGCTTTATAAAGGACACTTTGTCCCTGTGGGATTTCTTCTCCATCTGTGGACATTTATCTAGAGTGTGATGTTTTGAGCAGCATACACAAGCGGTGGTGGTGTGAGCAGATGTGTTACTTTGCTTGGGACTTTGTGGAGATCCGGTTTGGTTTTTAACTTCAGGTTGAGAGGTTTCAATAGTAGTGGCAAAACTGTCTCCCTTGTACATGGGCTTGCCTTGTGACTTCATTCCTTTGATCGGCCTTACTGTGCTTTGTGAGGTATTTTGGATGTCACCAAAGACTGGGTCCGACTGGATTTTGGCCTGGCGCTCAATGAAACTCACAATATCTGTGAATTGTGGTCGGCGGTGGAATCTTTCCATTATGCCACATGCAGACACTCTCCAGATATCTCTGAGCTTATAGGGAAGCTTTGAAATCACCGTTTTCATGTTGGTGGGCATGTCAAGTTCTCTCATATATTGTATTGTTTCCATGGCATTACAACACTGACGAAGGAAAAGTGAGTAAGCTTGAAGGGATTTGGGATCTTCAGATTTCAACACTGGCCACTGGAGCACCTTCTCCAGGTATGCTGCTGTGATCTTATAAGCATCTCCAAAGTGTTGCTCAAGGAGCAGTCTGGCCATGTCATAACCTCTGTCTGGTGGCATGAGTTGACAGCTGCGTACAAGCTCATTGGGCTGGCCCTTGGTGTACCTTTCCAAATAGTACAGACAATCACCTTTGTTGGTTGTGTTTCTTTCCACGCAGTGTATGAAGGCCCTGACAAAGGTTCTGAACTGTAATGGATCCCCATCAAAACATGGAATCTCCCTTGGTGGCAGTAAATGAGAGGTTTGCTGTTCCATTAGCATGGCTGTGATTTCATTTTGCTTTTGCAAAAGGTCACATACAGTTGAAGTTTCATTGGGTTGAGAAGAAATTTGAGGCTTTGTCACAGCATGGTTAAGGTAAGTAGTGGGTTCATTGGCCGGTGCTGCATTCCATGGTAAGTATTGTTGGTCAGATGGATTATTGGATGGTGGTGGTTGTTCTTGTCGAGGTGGTTGTTGCGTTTGTATGCAGGCTTGCTGCTGCAGTGGTTCTATTTGAGTTGGAGTAGGTGTTTGGATAGACGGTACGGATGGTACATACTCTCTGGCTAGGGGGTTGAATGAGACTGAAGGTTCTTTTGGTCTGGCTCCTTTCCTATAGTAGGAGTCCATTCCATCAGAGTGTGTCCGTGAAGGGGTTGGACTAGGAGATTGTAGAACTGCTATTTTGGCATTTGCAGCTGCCAGTTGTGCATCCATTTCCATTTTCTCCTTTTTCTTTCTTAACGTTTCTCTTTTTTGTGACATTTCCCTGTGCAGCCTTTCCTCCTCTTCCTCAATGGCATGCTTTTCTTGTAGTGCTGCAGCACGTATGGCTAGGGCAGCTCTCTCTGCCTCTGCCTGCCTGCGAGCTGATGAGGTGCTGGACCTGCTGGACCTGCTTGTTGCAGACCTGGTGTGACTTTGATGAGTGGATTTTCTGCTTTCAACATTTGAAATGCTGTCATTGGGACGGATTTCATCCTCATCACTTTGCTGCACAGTTTCGCTGCTTTTGGTCCATTCATTCACCTCCTCAATGAATTCATTGACGTTGATCATTTTGGCTTGGAACCATATATCATGTTTGCTCTGTTCTTCTGGAGGGATTAGTGGCAACAGAGCATTCTGTGCATCTCTAGCAATCTTGCACAGGTTAAGATATTTCCTGAATTCCTCTTGAACTTCTTGTTTGCATCCTCTTCCTCTTTGCATTAACTTTCCAATTGTTTTCTGCAAGTGGGATGCTTTGGTGAACTTAGATTTTCTATCCTTTTGCAGTGAGTCAATTTTCTCCATTAAAGCCTTGGGGGTTAATTTTATCTTTCGTTTTGTGACAACCTGTGATCCAGTCTGTGATTCATGTTCACTGTGAGCACTGCGACCTGCTGTGGTCACATCGGACTGTTTTTCAGCCTCTGAAGGTTCAACCATTATTTGCATTGCATCACCATTAGAGCGCATAACGTGCGCGTCAGCCACGGAGGGCTCTCCATACACGTTTGGCTCAGTTTGAACCAGAACACCATTATCTGACTCATTTGGACCCAGAACACCATTATCCGAGTACATCTTGCAATACAAAAAACCAACCAACAGTGTAAAAAGTAAAACAGTACCTTTGCTATTTCAGTAAAACCCAGTTGTTCATCACAGTTAAACCCAGTTTATTAATTCCAAGTCCTTGAAACCATAAAACCACCAATGCATTGGATTTATACCAGAGCGCTCGTTTTTGAACCTTTTTTTTTTTTGTTCTTTTTTTTTTTCAAAGTACCCTTTGTGTGCACACAGTGTTTTACTATATGGCCATCTAACCAGCTGGTAGCGCGCTACATACCTTGATGTGTATGCATTTCTTCAGACCGGTCCACTTTGAGCTGGTAGAGGCTGCCAATGCCACGATCAAGCACCAGGATGCTGAGGTGATCCTCCAACTCCTCCGAACAGCGTGTAATCCCCCCGCTTGCCGCCGCGTAGAGGCGGGGATCCAACCAGGATCTGCTCCAGGCTCTCCTCCGAGCAGCACGTAATCCAACCACGACGCCGCCGGGTAGAGGCGTTGATCCAGGCTCCGCTCCGAGCAGCGCGTAATCCAACCGCGATGCCGCTGGTAGAGGCGGTATCCAGGCCAGGCTCTGCTCCGCGCAGCGTGTAGACCCTCCGCGGTGCCGCCGGCAGCCCGGGTGGTGCGCTGCGCTGTGGTCCTCCGAACGCCGCGTCTCAGCAGCGGCTGTGGCGTTGTCCTGCACACTTAGAACCCCTTCCAATGGAGGTTTTGCTTTCAACTATAGTCCGTTCCATACGAAGACTGAAGTTTTTTTGACAATAGTCCGCTCCAAACGAAGAGTATAGTTTTTGACAATATTCCGTTCCAAACGAAGATTAAAAGTTTTTGACAATGTAGAGCCTGTACCAATAGGCTATACTCAGGGCAACAGGTTGATTTTGTTTGGACGCGTGCTTCTCATAAATGCAAACGCTCAGACTTATGATCCGGGTCGGATATGCCAATCCATTTATTTTCTTGATCAGCAGTAGTCAAAGCAAAAGTAATTCCACTATTTAAAGTAAACATAAACTTATGACAGAACGCCACTCTCTGTCTTGCACGGTTGCACGGTTGCACGGTCAAAAACTGTTTGTCTTCCCCCTGTCGCACCTGAGTGCAATCACCACCCAGGGGGCTATAATGGTTACCAGGACAACCACCCACCTGGCTGATTGACAGGCTAATCATGACGTAACAAAAAGGGGGTATGACAACTCATATTCAGCTAAATAAATAAAACAATAAATCAAAGTATTTTGGCTCCAACATCATGGGACATTCAATCTACACACTTTATTCTCAGGTTTACATACTATATTATATTTATGATAGAGCTTACATCTGGTATTAAACAGGTTATTTTTTGTAAAAATTATATATATTTATTTATACAAATTAGTGTATAGTATAAAAAGTAAATACAGACATATAATTTATGTTTAGTTGTGGAAAGGGGGTGGGATTAAATACATTTATACTTCCTCCCACTCCTTTTCGAACATGTAACTGAAATATGTGTTTTGATGTGTTTTTTTTCTTTATGTGGTGGAATGTCCACCTGTATTTGTTTTCTTATCTTTTCTTCTTCTTTTTTTTATACATGTTGAAATAAATAAAAACGAATGAACATACAGTGTCCAATCTACTGTTCCCTTTATCAACCTCGTTTCAATTACAAATGTATTTGTATGGAATGTAGATTTGCCATGTTTGTTTTATAATGAACCTTTGACACAAATAAAATAATTAAGAAAAAAAACCCATAGTGAGAAGCAACACAAAACCACAGTTTCACGGTTAAAGGAGTCTCTTTTTTCTCTTTTTTAAGGGTTTTCCTGGAGGTGACAGTTCCGGTTATAGTATAATAAAGTTATAGTATAATATAGTTTATTTTTATAGTATATATTATGTAATAAACCGAGTTCTATGGTGTTTTTTCAATAAAGGATTGCAATAGTTCGCCCTCTAGCGGTTATACAAGGTAACTGCAGTCTGTGTAAAGTTAGAAGAATTAAATGACAAAAGTACTTCCTGTTACTCATTTCAAAATAAATCCACAATAAACACTTAATAAGGCAAAACGACTTTGTTTCGAGGAGAAATTAGTGCAAAAACAATCTTCATCCGTCTTCTGTCATTAATTAATGTAAATACAGTCGGTAACTTATGAATAGTTCCGTAATTAAAATGAATTACAGACGATAATGTCGTTAATTGGAAGAAAACGGTAGTTTCTAGTGTCACCACCAGAGGGCGGTCTGTTCTCATCATCGCAACAACAGTCATCAAACTTTCTGCAGAAGAATACAAAAAAAAGCTACTTATTTACTTTATTTTTTAGCACTTTAAACAAAAACAGCGGACCAAAGTACAAAACTGCAATAAAAGACAATATTGACATGACACAAGATATGAAACATAAAACAGATCATGAAACCTAAAATAGAGAAGAATCGAGGAGCGGACATGTTTTATTTAAATAAATCTTTATTGACAAGGATTACAATATCCAGTCTAAAGATGTGAACGTCCAGTGAACAGTAAACAGGTGGAACAGAGAACAGAAGAGCCAGGGGTTACAGTGGATTATATACAAACTTTGGAGAGGCTGCAAATATTCACAGTCTTAATCGCCTTTTGATTAGAACAATCAATAAGTGATTTAAAATACATTTACATTTCCTTCTGAAACACAACAAAACAAGGTTTTTTGATAATGAATTTACTTTTATATATAAAAAATGTTGCCAAAATTAAAACTAGATTTATTAAAAAGTAACATTGTTCTTCTTCTCTAAGACATAACAGGAAACCAAACACAACATTTTCCCAAAGCAAAGAAAAATCTTGGGTGAGAGGATCAATAATAATCTACCGGGTTCTGCCCAAAATGTTTTTGTGTAAGAACAAAACCAAAACATGTAAAACAGTTTCTGGATCAAGGTAAAAAAATGAGCAGTTTCTATTAATATTTTTTATTTTTTTTATTTCTACATATAATGACTGGTCGGGTAAAACTTATGGATAATTTTGAAGGAAACCTCCTTAACCTTGTTTACAATTAAAGATTTATGAGGGAGCATCCACACTTTCTTCCAGTTAATATTTTTAATAAATTAATTCCAATAAGCAGTAACATAATGTCTCTTTGGAATAGAGCTCGTATTTTCCTGTTAGTATTTCAGGTTTTAATGAGAAACAGATTTTTCCTGTGGAGAGTTAATTGAACTGGGGAGAGAAACGTTTGTAAAAAGACTTACGGTACTCATAAATTAGAGTTCAATTCCTTATATCCTTGATCTGGACAAAGGATTGTTATTGTTGATTACCTATGGGTGGATTTGTCCTTTGTTGTCTTTTTAACAGAAATGTGTTAATTTTTTATAAAAATACAACCTTGTATGAACTTTAAAATGTAGCCATCCTGAAACTAAGAGACACCTTTGTTTTTTTCTGCTTTTCTTTTCATCACTAGATATGTATGACGGCCAGCTGGCCTGATGTTTCCTTTTCTAGTTATAAGATGTTTGGATATCTGGATACATGAACTTTGTATTTTATTTTACAGCAGGTGTTTTGAATTGATGTTTTTCTTTTCTATACCATGTAAACCCTGGGGAGGCTGAAAATGGGGCGTCTTCTGTTTCCACGTTTAGTCTGAAGAGCAAAATGTGCTGGAAACGTCCCGTGTGATGTGTTAAATAAATCTGCACTGGGAGCAAAAGTGTGCGACTCCTCTCTGGTTTTTTCCTGGATCTCTGCTCTGAGACCAGAACCTGTTGAGATATTGGATGTTACACCTATTTTACCCTCTCAACAAACATCCACAATGTCACATTTTGCCATAAACAATTCCAGTTTTGTGTTAGAGGGCGAGGGCTGCCCTGGAGCCATCTATCAATTATATTATCTAAGGTTAAATTACAATAATAATAACATTCTATTTTCTATCCAGTCAAGTAGACGATCATTTTCTGGTTTAGAATTGTATCCATAAATGTTAGCAGTAATCAAAGTAATGTTATTAAGTGTAACTAGCACTAAAGTGTAATGACATGGCTGTCCCAGTCTGCATGCAGGAATCTCCAGTAAAGACATTTTTATCTGTGCTGGTTCCAGCAGACGCTCAGAACTGGGAGAAAACCACATGTCATTACCCGTTGTGACCTCCAAACATTTACATCTGCAGATAAGGAATGAGATTCCTGAAAGAAACAAAGATCTGTTGGAAGTTGTTTGGAAAATAAAAACAAGGCTTTACGCTTACAATTCTGTCTTAAGGCTGTGATTTAAATTAATTTGGATTATATTTAAAATCTTTAAAACTAATAACTGAAACAAAAGCACAAAAAATGTATGAAGTGTTAAGACATTTTCCCACTGATTTAGAAAACTGATATCCTTACTTACCCCTTGTATGATGGACTTTGCTGTATTATTTTACTTAAATGTCATGTATTTAATTTATTTATAATTGTTTGTACCTTATTTTCATATTATATTACTGTATAATTGTCATGGGACATTCAATCTCTACACACTTTATTCTCAGGTTTACATACAGTGTCCAATCTACTGTTCCCTTTATCAACCTCATTTCAATTACAAATGTATTTGTATGGAATGTAGATTTACCATGTTTGTTTTAGAATGAACCTTTGACACAAATAAAAGAATTGAGAAAAAAACCCAAACCTGCTGTGAGAAGCAAAACAAAACCACAGTTTCACGGTTAAAGGAGTCAGTTTGGGGGACAAATGCAAGAGGTGTTAAACAAATGTTCATCAATGCATATGTTTAAATAACTGTTTAAAACAATGAAATGGTTTTCTCCCAGAACGACGCGGCCTCTGGGGCTTTTCCATTTACTCGGCTCCTCTCCGCTCGTCTCTTCTCTTTTTTAAGGGTTTTCCCTCGAGGTGACAGTTCCGGTTATAGTATAATATAGTTTATTTCTATAGTATATATTATGTAATAAACCGTGTTTTATGGTGTTTTTTCAATAAGAGGATTGCAACAGTTCGCCCTCTAGCGGTTATACAAGGTAACTGCAGTCAGTGTAAAGTTAGAAGGTTTAAATGACAAAAGTACTTCCTGTTGTTCCTTTCAAAATAAATCCACAATAAACAGTAAAAAGCATGACGACAACGAGTCTGTTTTGAGAAGAAATTAGCGCAAAAACAATCTTCATCTGTCTTCTGTCATTATTTAATGTAATTACAGTCGGTAATCTATCAATCATTCTGTAGTTTGGATGAATTACACACGATAATGTCGTTAAATGGAACAAAACTGTAGTTTCTAGTGTCACCACCAGAGGGCGGTCGTAACACCGTAACACCAGTCACTAAACTGTAGAAAAATAAACAAAAGCTACAAATGTTTTTTATTTTGTTGTATTTCGTTTTATTTGTGTTGTTATTAATACTGCTGCGTCAGTAAGGTTGCAGATTGTATAACTGTATACAAAATAGTGTTGAAAAGCTGAACGCAGGTGGCAGAAAACTAAACTACAGGTTCATTCTGACATTTATAAAGAGAGACTGAGCATTTATAATACAGAACCGAGGAATGCAAGACTTTAGACACGAGAAACACTTGCTGCCAACAGCAGTAGTTCATGCAGGAGTTCATGTGAACTCATAATGTTTTTCTCCAAGGTTAAAATGAAATGATTAAAGGAGACATATTATGATCGTTGACAGTTTTCTGAAATTTTACTGAAATATTGTTTCTATTGATCATAGTCACTCGTTTATTTAGCACAACTGCAGCAGACATCCAATAAGCACGCGTAACAAGTTACTTTTTTATTTATTTAAATCTTGAAATACAATGAAAACTTAAGAACAAACACAACATAC
Organism: Cololabis saira; assembly: GCF_033807715.1. NCBI lineage: Eukaryota > Metazoa > Chordata > Actinopteri > Beloniformes > Belonidae > Cololabis > Cololabis saira. The sequence continues at coordinate 33,844,693 of NC_084608.1, forward strand.
AAATACAGAGATTCCAGCACCAAATTGAAAGGAAATAAACAATAGAATATATATACAGTAAAGGACAAGACAGTGGAATGTAAATTAAAAAGATAATAAAAGCAGCATAATGTGCGAGAGTAGGTTTCATGTAAACAAATTCAGCGATTTACAGATGCAGATTGTCTTTTGAGCCTTTGGGTTTTTGATGAATAGATCGTCCTCATATATTGATCAAGTTCTTCTTTGAGTATAAAGCGTTCAGGCTTTCTGTGGATGAATTTGCACTTATGTATGTGAAACTTTGCTAAAAATAAAGACAGATTTATAAAAAAGAAAGCGTCCCCATCTTTGTGATTAAAATTATGAAAAGCAAAAATAACATTCTTAAAATAAAGATGAAAATCAGAAAAGAATCAGCAATGTACTTGTGGAAGTCCCTCCAGAATTTATAAGTGAATTCACATGACCAGAACAAGTGAGAATATGTTTCAGGATGCCTTTGGCAAAAAGAAAAAATTAACATAACTCTTAAATTTTTATAAATATTGTTTTGCAGGGTAATTTGTGTATCAATTTAAAAGAGATCTCTTTGACTTTATTTGTTAGAAAGAATATTTGTGGTAACGACCAAATCTTTGTCCACTCAATATCTGTCACGAAATTGAGCCAATAAATTGTGGCTGGTGGGATGGAAGTTAAACCGTCCTGAAACACGGCTCTTACTTTGGCATTCGGAAGCTTAGCAGGTGAAAAGCAAACACTACCCAGAGAAGACTGTGACACATCAGGAGGGTTGTTGGTAGAGGATAGATATATAGAGATAGATAGAGCATGATAGAGCAGGAGAACTGTAGGAGCAGCTGAAGAACATGCACAGACCAGAAGGAATAGCATCAAACACGACTGAAAACTCTCTAGCTGTTATTGGTAATTTATATCTCCTTAGAAATTTGGAGTAATTATACATCCACCCATCTTTTTTGAACAATTGACTAACTAAAACAATTCCATTGTCAAACCACTTATCCAAAAATAATGTTTTGTTTTTGTAAACAACATTACAGTTGTTCCAAATGAAGCAACTTTGCAGAGATAAATTGTGTTTGTAAATCAATGTCCATGCTAAGAGAACCTGTTGATGGAAGTGAGAAAGTTTGAGTGGTATTTTTGGAATGCTATAATTACAGAGCAGCATGAAATTAAGGCCACCTAAATTTGAGAATACGTGGTGAGAAATAAAATTCCAAAATGGTTATGGGTTTTTCAAATACTTTTTGATCCAGTTTATCTTGAAGGTATTATTAAGAGCGCTGAAATCAATAAAATTCAAACCACCTTTGTCATAGGAGCTTAAAGTGACAGATTTTAGTAAGTAGTGGGTTTTGTATTTCCATAAGGACTGAATAGTTGATTGCTACTGATACCTGAGAAACTTCCCTGAGAAAGAGAGCAGTGTCATCTGCTAGTTGACTTATGAATATTTCTTTATTAGCGACAACCATACCCTTTAAGAGCTGAGTTTGATATGTGAATGAAGGAGTTGAACAGAAAGCAGAAAAAGATACACTGATAGGGGGCACCCCTGCCTAACTCCACGTTTCAAAGAAAACCTTGGGGAAGTACCACTAGCAAGTTTTATAGAACTATTACTATTAGAATATAATGTGTGAACTGCATTGCAAAAGGATTGACCAAAGCCAAATTTATTCAAAGCAGTAATAATAAAAGCATGTTCCAAGGAGTCACAAGCCTTATAGAAATCGAAAAAGAATAAAACTGTCATCCTGCACAAATTAAGGGTAATCAATTATATCTAAAATTAATCTTATGTTATTTGAAATATGACGATTCTGCATAAATCCAGATTGACTCTCATCAATAACTGCCGGCAATTTAGTTGACTCCTCATGGCTTTTGGGAATTGACGTAAACTTTATGGACATTCTACATATCGCAAGCTTTCAGACGAGATGTTCCACTTGAAGAGACTTCCTCCATCAGACCTCTGGAGCCATATATATATATATATATATATATATATATACATATACAGTATATACATATATATATATATATATATATATATATATATATATATATATATATATATATATATATATATATAAATTGGGGAGGACGGGAGGAAAACCAACCCACGGCGTCACGTTATTTTATATTAGTTGACTACTTATCCCTATTTTCTTATATTCAACAAAAATTAAGCAGTAAAAGAATGGCTTACAAGATTTCTTAACAACAACATCATTTTATTCAATCCTGTTGTTTCCAGATGAACCATACAGGCCTACTACAGTATTTAAGGATGTGAGGTGTAACAAGAAGCAGCCCAGTGTTCAACACTTGTGAAGGCACCCAGTACGTCACAGTGGGAATTTTACACAACACCCTCTGATTTAAAAAGAAAAAAATAGTTTTCTAGGGACAAAAAAAATTCCCAGAATGCTTTTCATCGTCATACAGCGAGAAATATATATTTTACTTTCATAATATTCACTCAGTGAATGTACATAATCACTTTTTTGCAAGTTTTTTGCAACCTCGGCAGATGAAAAAAAGGCTGATTTCTGTCTGCCTGCCGGACGCAGAACCTCCGGCGTAGGCTATGCGGCGACGCGCAACCGTACGCCGTACCCTACTAGGGCTGGGGATCGATTCAAATATCAAGAATCGATTCGATTCCGATTCTTAAGATTCAGAATCGATTATCACGATCTGATTCGATTCGATCCGATATTGATTTGGGTTACTGTTAATAAAACAGTTTTTTGAGCTGTTGCATGAATTATATGACTGTCTAGTTATGCAACATATTAATACTAGTATCATATTGAGATTCAACAGCAAGTATTGGCAGCGAATGATGCTGTAAGGACCAATCACCTCCCAGAATGCTGATAGAACTGAAACAGAAACATCGTGTGGGTCAGAATTACCAAACACATCCAGGGAGGAAACAGAGGACGAAAGAAAAATCGCTTTTATTTTTTCCCCATTCATGAGAATTTGGTTTTTAACATTTATGCAAATTTAACGCCAAGACAGTATAATAAAGCAAAGAAATATAGACAATTTATGCAATTATAACTGAAAACTTTAATGTTTTCAAACCTTTAAACATATTTAAAGGCAAAAACATGGCACCAGTTATTCTCGTGTCCAACAAAATATTGCTTTTTTGGGCATAAACAAAAAAGTACCAAAAGTTGTAATGTAATGATGAAAAAAAAAAAAAAAAGTTTTTTTTTTAAATCGATCTTTAGACATATGAATCGATTTTTAGGAATTAATATGAGAATCGATTTAAAATCTGAGAATCGATTTTTTTCAACACAGGGTATACCCTACTACGCCGTAGGCTCTGCGTCGATTTAAAGCGGAACCATAAATCAGCTTCGGAGCCGGCAGGCAGACAGAAATCCCGAAATTTTCGGAGCAAATTTCTTAACAGGCGTGATAGTGATTGGAAAAACTAAAACTAGTTGAAACTAAATTGAACTATGAATACTCACCTTTTCTTTAGATCTTGTAAAGTCACAAGGCAGAGTGGCTGTTGTCGATGATGAAATTTGAAGATGAAATTTGGAAGCTGTGATTGGACCAACACATGTCAATCCTGTATTCTGGTTGTTGATTGGTAAGGAGGCTGGCCTCCCTTGGCGCGTCGTTTTACGTGTTTTGGCCAATCACAGATTAGCATGAAAAAAAAAATGAATGCATTGAGTGAATGGAAGGAGAGCCCTCCCCCGGAGGACAGAAGCCCCCCAGCCTCCCTTAGACCCCCTTCTCCTCACACAGACTGCTCTTTCTCCTCTAGCCTGCTGTGGCCTGAGGTGTCACTGTTGAACCATTTTTTTATGGATTTTCTTCCAAAGAAGAGAGAAAAAAATATTTTATAAATGATACTGAGATTTGGTAATGGTTTATTTCAACCAGTTACTGTTTTTTTTTAAATATTTTAATCTCCCTCTTGCCTCTCAAAAATAGAGGAGGACCAGCCTCCCCTGCCTCTATGGACCAGCCTCCTCTGATCCTCTGAAATCATGTATCATCAAATCATCAAAGTATTTTATAACCATATTCCCTTCAAAAAAGGGTAAAAAAAAAATCATTTTTAGCCCAGTATAGGTATCCAAGTACCAAAAAGAGAGTCCGCCTGGCAGACCTGTCAAGTCTCCCGTTTTGGCCGGGAAACTGCCGTATTTTACCCTTTTGCCCGCCGCCCTCCCGTATTAGTATTTTCCCGTGAATTTCCCGTTTTATAATATAATAATTTTAAACTGCAAACTGAATTGTCACTAGCCTCGTGATAACTGTCTCCTGCTGTGCCCTGGGTGACAGTTCTAGTGAGGTTAGAGGTGACAACGGGAGCAGCCTGAACAACAAATCAGAGCTGGATGGATGTAACCAGAGAGAGAAGACTTTTCTGCACAAAAAGCAAAGACTTCGTGTTAATATCTCTAAAAATGGGAAACTGAATTTACTTTCCTAAAGATAAGCAGGAGAGAAACGTGCGTCTGTGTCATCAGTCAGTGAAGGCCAGAGAGCCACATGAGTGAAAATGACAAATTAAAAGAAAATGTAAATGTTTCACTTGAAGACAATCAATGTGTATATAAACTGAAAATATAAAAAAATAAATGTGCTTTAATTCCCCTTTGTGTTTTCATTTAGGTTCTATTGTAGGAATTACATACATAGGAAGTACACAGCATTTCAGTGTCAACAAAGGCCGTCCTATCAAGCTACGAGCACATAATTGTAGTTTGTAAGTGGTTGACAGCTTGTTATTTTGGATTTCTCCTAAATCTGTCTTAAATGTAAGATACTGGACCTCGGTTGAGCTGCTGGGACAGCGGCGGGAAAATGACCCGTATTTTTAAATCCAAAACTTGACAGGTATTCCGCCTGGTACTATCCACACTAAAACCTTTATAAAATCCATGTGCTTTAAGCTATTCTCATGTAACTTGGTACAGTTGTAGTCAAGGAGTTGCTGAATCCAGACAGTGGTGTCTTTATAATTATATGCATTGCTATCATGGTGTTTTCCACTGAAAAAAATGAGAATAAAAATTTTAATTTTTTCTTTGTTTTATCACAATTTGCTAAGACATGTGAACATTCACAATGTTTCTGACACTGGAAATGCATGCTGGGAGGTCTTAACTATCCATTGAGACCAAGATTATGCATATTGTCCTTATAATTGTGGAGATATTGTTGATTTAATTTGGATAGGCCTCTTCAGGTGAAATTCACCTCCAAAATCCCTCGGGGTGAACAGGTTAAGACCTTTCATTTGCTGCTTTTACCTTAAAAGGTAACAGAAAAACATCTTGTTGAGCAACAAGTTCTTTTATGAGCTGCAGGAAAGAACTATGACGTCTTTGTATGATCAAATATATTTCTGTGGGAAAACAACACGTCCACAAAATAAGTTCACAGCTACAGTTAATTCATGTTAAAGATACATGTTTATAGTTGGTATCAAACATCCATCTTATCTGTCTGAAGAGTTAGAAAACAAGAAAAGTACCAAGATTAAGACACAACTGGACTGGAGAGACACATTACACCCTGGAAACAGAAAGCGTCTTGAGTTGGAGGCCAAGTATAGTCAGATGAGTGGGTTTCCATCAGCATCCGTTCAGGATAAAAGCTGGAAGGCTGGAAGGTAACGGTACCGACCAGATCCTCCGTCTTTTCAGCTGTCATGTGTCCATTACAGGGCTGGACCTGGGAGGATCCGCTGGCTCAGCAAAGTCCTGCTCAGGACCACTAGGTGGCAGTAGTGTGCCACTTCTGCTGGTGGCCAGCCACCACTGCAGTGAATGAAACAGACGATGAAGAAGAACCAAGAAGACAAAACCAGCAACGAGGAGATGAACCTGAAGGAGCTGAGATGGTTGCTGAGTTTCTGTTGCTGCTTTTGCATAAACAGCAACGATCAACATGAATTAGAAGTGTAGAAGTGTGAGGGAACGTCAGGAGGCTGCAGATCATCTTCTGCTGAAGAACCGAGTTAACACTTAACATGAGGCAGGACCTCGTCTTTGCCTTGCAGAACTTTCCCATAATTTTTGTTGGAGGGACGTTCCTGGCAATGCAGACACTTACCAACAGCTGAGGCTCCATAAAGCAACTTGCTACTGGAAAGAAACCTCCATCCTGCAGAGATGCACCATGTATGTTGGTAAACCTCCCAGGAATGTTGATTCCAGGAGATTTAGAACAGCTGTTTCAGAGAAAACCCTCTGTGGTGATTAGTTGAGCAGATATTTCTGATGGCAAGAGTTGGGATCAAAACTCCTTCCTGGAAATCATGATGCAGCTTCCACACACGTGCAGTTTAAGGGGGCAGTAATGCTCTTCAGATCAAGGCCAGATCTCCACAGAGGAACGGGTCCAGGTCATTGAGAATCTCAATCATCTCTGAACTGGCCTTTTGACCTTTAAACCTTACCGTATCAACAACACAGCGAGTTCTCTCTCCTCTGTTTGTCTTCTCCTTTGCCGTCTCCAACTCATCATAATTGATGACACGTCTCTCCAGGAGTTTGTCCAGCAGTTTCAGGAGGTTAGATTCTGAGATCCTCTCAACGAGGCTGCTCCGGACTTCCAGCAGACGTTCGGCTGTAGGGAGACGCAGACGGGCTGATCTAACAGACCGTTGTAATCCAGAGGAAGGAAGAGAAACTTGTCTTTCCCAGACGCTGAGGGAGGCGTTGTCCTTTAGAAACAGTTGGATATGTTCCAACATGTTTTCATAAGTCACATGGAATGCTGGGAAGTAATTGTCATCGTACTCTTGATCAAATTCAGCATCTGTAGGCTGGACTTCAACTGAGTCTCCTCCAGGACTGGTGGTCAGAGAGTAATCCTGCTGGGGGTTCAGTTTACAGTGAGGGGGGGTCTCTATGTACGTCTCATCTCCAAATAATTCCTTCCTGGTATTTTTCACATGCTTAAGACAAACATTTTTCGGAAGTAACAGCACAGCAATGCGGTATTTGGTTTCTGGACCCTGTGGAGGCTTGTAGAACGGCAGAACCAACGCTCGGATCGGAACAGAGGGAGAGGCTTCATCTATGACGTTACCGTAACAAGAAAACCCTGTGACGTTGATGACAACATGAGTTTCTGTTATCTTCTGAGGTCTGATGAACTGGATGCCATCATCCTTCACGTGAGCGACCGACAAGAAGCGACATCCCCCTGTGGAGAGGATCTCACAGTGAGGGAGGTGAAGCTGACACATGGACCCCTCCTTCACACACCTGATGTCAAACAGGGGTCCTGCAGGCTTCTTGTGATGTGGGCTCAGCTGGCTCCTGCTCCAAGGAAGGATCCTGTACAGAACCTGGCCTCCGTCCTTCATGTGAAACACCAGAGCCGTCTCTCTGCACTGGTACTGACCTGGACGGGAGCACTGGAACCTGTAGCTTTCACCAGCAGACTCATCAGTGCAGGCAGGTGTGAACTCCTCAAAGCTGCTGCTCAGGTTCCCGGCAGAGAAACTTCCACATCTTTTTAGGGCTCTGCTTTCTGCAGAAGGTTGATGAGTGGGCGAGGGAAAGCTGCTTGAACGGGACCTGCTGCAGGACTTTTCCTTCCTCTCACAGGAACCTGTGGTGGAGAGTTTTAGAGGACCAGAGGAAGGCGGAGCGTTGCTCGCTGGGATCGCCTTCATTCTGATAAAAGGCTCACATCCTTCTCCCAGGTTGGAGTCTTCTTCTTCACGCTGTTGTGTCTCTTCACTGCTGCTCTCAGAGGACGTCTCCTCTGAGAAGAATCCACCTGGTCCACCGTCAACTGTTCGGTTCCACTTTGTTCTGCAGATAAAAACAGATGAGACTGTTGTTTTATTTGACACTAAACTCACGACATCTGGAAATAATTTTAAAGTTACACCTGAAATCACAACAAGACTGTAAAAATATGAGAGTTTATGGAAACTGACATGTAAAACCATGGTGGCTCTAATGAATGTGAGCAGGTAAATAATGATGAGTGAGGCAGAGGTGCGTGCAGCGTCCCAGCATGCACCTCTGTTCACACTGAACCGGCTGCTCTGTCTGATGCTGAAGCTGCTTCTGGGTCTGGTATCAAACCCGTCCTTCCTGATGAGGAACCTGGGTTTCTTCCTGAAGCTCATGTTCAATCCAGAGCCAACGCTTTAGCTGCCATGGTTGAGGATGCTGGAAACCAGCCTGGAGTTCAACACCTTCCTCCAGAGATCTGATCAAGAATGACTGAATCTCCTCCTGAACAAGATCAGTCAATACTTGGAACATTCAGTCAAGTCTCTCTGTCATTCTGGGAACTGTGGGCACCATTCAACCCCAAACGTCTGGATGAGAGAAGAACTAGCAGAGAACCCAGAACTGGACCAGGAAGACTGTTCTACTTTTCTGAAGCTCTACGAGGCTGCTGGACCACAGAGATCTCAGCTGGTAATGAAACACTTATTGGTCCAGGACGGCTGATGGATGAAAGCCTGGATTCTTCTCAGTCACGGAGCTTTTGGACAGTTGGACGTTAAGGACATTTATTGGAGGAAGTCAGGTCCATTTAATGTTGATGTTCTCCCCTCAGTTCTGTCCCGGTTTGGAGTTCATGTCCCAGTTTTGGTGTTTAGGTTCCTGTTTTATTTTGAAACCTTGTGTACTCGTGTTTCAGTTTTGTCTTGACTTCCCTTGTTCAGAGACTCACATGAAATGATAAGTTTACATATTCATGCTCATAAACAAGGAGAGTTCTGCAGAGTTCGTAACCTGGATGAACCAATACGACGACTATTCCATCAACTGAACCTATTTATGATGAAATAACTGCAACATTTAATTTTTATGAAAAATACAGTCCTGTTTGTATATTATTATATTATCACTGCAGTTATTAGATTTTAAAATACTTTATTCTACTAGACCAGCGGTCAAAAAATGAAAAGTCTTGTATCAGAATTAGAATGAAGGAACACATGCTTCATGTTTCTATATTAGTTAGAACTGGGGGAGATTTATTTATTCATTCATTATGCACTTCGAGAAAAAAGTGGAAATGTCGAGAAAAAAGTCGAAATTAAAAAGGAAAGGAAAAAGGGAGAAGAAAAGAGAAAAAAGGAAGAAAAGAAAAGAAAAAAAAGAAAAAAGAGAAAAAAAGAAAAAAAAGGAAAAAAGAAGAAAAAAAGGGGAAAAAAAATAAAATAAATAAAAGCTGAAACATTTTTGAAAAAGCTCCAGGAGCCACTAGGGCGGCGCTAAAGAGCCACATGCAGCTCTAGAGCCGCGGGTTGCCGACCCCTGTACTAGACCAATAATGTGTTAACTTATTATATTATTGGTTCAAAAACGTAATTCCATTCTTGTTTGTTCCTGTTTGTGTTCCGTGTGAAACGGCCACATGGACGAGGTTATTGGTGGATTTTCCATTCTGGGTTCCTTCACAGTTCAGAGCTGCAGTGGAGCAGCTGTGTGTCTGAACATCCTGGAAGGCCGTCAGCTGGAATACTCCTTTATTTGTGGACACGTGAACACCAGCACAACACTGGTCTACAGCACACATCTGGATCCTCTGATCCTGCAGCCTGTCATCATCCTCCTCTCACAGCTTTACTGGGGAAAGCAGCCGCTGAGAAGCTGCAGCTTCACTGGAAACACTGGATCTTTGATAGACACTGGTTTTAGTAGAAAACTGCTGGAAGCAGCAGGACCGACTCCAACCTCCACTGACCTGAGAGTCTGCAGCTGGTAGTGTGGACTCTGCACCAGATCAGACAGCTGCTGCACATCTGCAGCCTGCAGGTGGTTGGATCTCAGGTCCAGATGTTTCAGGTGGGAGGGGTTGGACTTCAGAGCTGAGACCAGAGAAGAACAGCTGATCTCTGACAGATCGCAGCTCCTCAACCTGAATAAAGACACCAGAGAAGAAGAACCAGAGCAGTCAGATGGTCAGTGTGGATCAGCAGGAGATCAGCCTGATGGTCAGTGTGGATCAGCAGGAGATAAGTCTGATGGTCAGTGTGGATCAGCAGGAGATCAGCCTGATGGTCAGTGTGGATCAGCAGGAGATCAGCCTGATGGTCAGTGTGGATCAGCAGGAGATAAGTCAGATGGTCAGTGTGGATCAGCAGGAGATCAGCCTGATGTCTGCAGGTTAGTGTCAACACAACTTTCACATCTGATTCATCTGAACACACAACTAAAACATGTCTGACCTCAGAGTCTCCAGTCTGCAGTCTGGACTCTCCAGGAAACCACACAGATGTTTCACTCCTGAATCCCGCAGCTGGTTCCAGCTCAGGTCCAGATGTTTCAGATGTTTCAGATGGGAGGGGTTGGACTTCAGAGCTGAGACCAGAGAAGAAAATCTGATCCCTGACAACATGCAGCACTCCAAGCTGCACAAAAACACCGGAGTAGAAGAAACATTAGGTTATTTCCATAACCCCGGTTCTCTGAGTAATATGAGTGAGATGTTTCACTATGGGATGTCCCGCTGCATTAATCTCATTACAACAATCCTGATTGGCTGGTGATTGGGACCTGGTGGAGGAAGACCTGGTGGAGGAGGACCTGGAGTTATGGGGGGTGAAAGACCATCCCTGTCCCTGCAGCAGGTCCAACTGCAGGTCCCTCACAGATCTGGTGAATTCTGCCCCGACCTGTCAGGCTCCGTCCGTAGTGTCCACCTTCCTGGACAGGACGGACCCCGTGGGCTGTGAGCAGGGAGAGGACATATAGAGGACATTGAGCGCTCTGGCCGAAAGCGCAGCCGCCTCGTACGGCGTTCCAGTCGGGGCCGACTGAAGACGGTCAGACCATCGTCCCATAGTCCAGTTCCAGGACGTCTTCCTCCTGCGGGGCGGGGGTGGAGCTGGGAGCCCCAGCCCACGCTAACCTCCGGTTCCTCCACCAGGTGGGAGAAAGGAGCTGCTGTGCTAACACTCGGTACTGGAGCAGCCGTGGTGAGGCGTCGTGACGGCGCCAACCGAGCCGGGGAGGGCGAGGAAAGCACAACATTCTGGTGGTGGGACCGACGCAGCAGATAAACACATCCAAGGCTGGTTAGCGCCTGGAGACAGAAGCTAGTGAGATCTGTCTGGGGACAGTTCAGCTAACAAGCCCAGGACCCAGATGAGCTCCGAGTGAGAAGAGGAGGTTGAATAACGTGGTGTCGTCCACACGGGATATCTAAGGTAGCTGGTCCTGCGGCGGATGGACACGTTTCACCAGCCAATCAGCATTGGTGTAATGAGATTAATGCAGCGGGACATCCCATAGTGAGACATCCAGAGAAATATTATGAAAGACAACCAGAGCAGTCAGATGGTCAGTGTGGATCAGCAGGAGATCAGCCTGATGTCTGCAGGTTAGTGTCAACAACACTTTCTCACCAGATTCATCTGAACACACAACTAAAACATGTCTGACCTCAGAGTCTCCAGTGTGCAGTCTGGACTCTCCAGGAAACCACACAGATGTTTCACTCCTGAATCCTGCAGGTTCTTGTTGAAACTCAGGTCCAGAAGTTTCAGATGTTTCAGGTGGGAGGGGTTGGACTTCAGAGCTGAGACCAGAGAAGAACAGCTGATCTCTGACATCTTGCAGTCCTTCAACCTGCATGAAGAATAAAAGATGTGAGCTGAACCACCAGGATGCAGGTTCCAACAGAACCAGTGAAAAAGATCTTCATCAATATTCATGACATCATGCTGCTGCTCCAATAAAGACGTAGTGACTTCAGCTCTGCAGCTCTGCAGCTCCACCAGTGGATCATCCATACAAACTCATGTTGTGTTGGAATATCTCAGTCGGTACAAACGTTAGAATCTCAGTGTTTGGATCAGATGAAACATGTTGGACAGATGAAGATGAAGATGAAGATGTTTGTAGACGATGCTGCATGATCTCTGCACAAACAAACATTCTGCTGCACAGGTTCAGTTCATGTTGGGATGGAATGAAGACGTCTTTGTTGAGGGAACATCGTTCACCACTCTGTACTGCACACTTGTGCTCCACGGAGAGGAAAGCAGCCTGCAGACACTTCAGCTTGTTTCTAATGATGTCAGGAGCAGATGAGTCCAGAGACCAGGATGGTTCAGTGCAGCTCAGGTGTTTGTGGCTGCAGAACTCACAACTGTTACAACTTCAGTCAAAGAACAAACCTCAGAGTCTCCAGTCTGCAGTCTGGACCACCCAGGAAACCACACAGCTGCTTCACATCTGAATCCTGCAGGATGTTCCTACTCAGGTCCAGATGTTTCAGATCAGACGGGTTGGACTCCAGAGCTGAGACCAGAGGACGACATCTGATCTCTGACAAACTGCAGCGCTCCCACCTGGAGAAAGAATAAAACACAGATAAACATCTAGATGAGTGTTTTCTCCTCCTCCATTCAGGGGGGTGTGGTGGGCAACACTGGAGCTTCACAGTCACAAGGTTCCTGGTCCAAATCCTGGCCCGGTTCTTTCTGCCTGGCGTTTCCAGGATCTTCCCTCATGTTCACTCAGAAACTCCACAGTTCAGAAACACGTCTGTCAGGATTCTTGAAGCTTCCACATTAAACGCAGGACGGAGATACCGGGTCGTCTCTTTGATCACATGATCATTTTTTTTTTTTTTGTAATTTACTTTTTATTCATTTTTCTTTTGAAACAAAACAACATACATGTGCCAACTGGGCACAACACATATAACATGGGGGAGATCTGGGTGTTAATAAGACATCAGAATCAGCATAAATACAGTATACACACATAGACACATGTACCCACACCCTTACTTATCTTGACAGCTCAGTCAGTTTCCACATCTTACTCGCATATAGATACATATTCACATAGATACACACCATACCCACTCCTACTTGAACAGCACGTGTCTGTATACCACATCTTTGTTTTTGCATGGGCACCAACATCCAAACTTAAAAAACATAAAAACAAAAACAAACAAACTTCTAAGTTTGGAAGATATGACCTTACTAATGGTTTGCCGATTATACAAAATCAGGTCTTAAACTTGACACATAAGAGAGCCACTTTGACCAATTTCCTTCAAAAATCTCAATTTGTTGTCTCAGCCTAAATGTGATCCTCTCCATCACGTATATATTATATATTATATCAATCCATTCATTTATTGTTGGTTTGTCCTTCTTAAGCCATTTCCTGGTCAGGGCCTTTTTGCATCCCACTAATAAAACTCCTAACAGGTATTTATCCTGCTTTGTGTATTTTAGTCCATTCAGATCACCAAGATACATGATTTTAAAGTTTAGGTACATTTTCTTTTTAAAAACAGCCTCCAGGACCCCGTGGACATCTCTCCAAAATGGAGCCACAGAGGGACAACCCCAAAAAATATGATAGTGGTTTGCTAACGTGTTTCCACATGACCTCCAGCAGGCAGTCTGATTTGAATAGTTAGTCTTTTGCGCCGGAGTGGTAAAGAATCGTGTCGCATTCTTCCAGCTGAATTCCCTCCAGGTGGGGGAGCTTGTCACTGTCCATTGCTGTTTGCAGATCCTGTCCCACTCTTCCTGTGATACTGTGAGGCCTCCCTCTGTTTCCCATCTTTCCTTAATGTACAGGGTATGGTCACTTTTTAGATTTTGGAGAGCCAAATATAGTTTAGATATTATTTTTTGGAAGGTAGCATTCTCATAAGCCCTTTGAAAAATGTTCAGAATTTCTTCCCCCCCTGAGGTAACATCCGTTAGGAATTTTTTGTTCACAAAGTCTCTGATTTGTAAATACCTGAAGTGATCTTGATTTTGTAGGCCAAATTTATCCTTGAGGTCCTGGAAGCTTCGAACTGTATCCTTTTTTAAGAGTGTGCAGTATGCTGTGAGCCCATTCCCCATCCAACCTTTAAACCTTGTATCATACTTATTAGGTATAAAATCTGGATCATAGGCAAACCATTTAAACATTTCAGTCTTTTTTCTCAGTTGATACCTTTTAACTATTTCATTCCATGTTTTTAGCGAGCCAATTATCCAAGGATTATTAGGGTCCGAAAGGTGATTGGTTGATGAGGGGTCACCAACCAAAGTATTAACTGGTAATCCCTTCCCCATAGACATTTCAATCTCTTTCCATCTCGAATTATAATTTGGTATACACCATCCAACTAGTGGTCGAATTTGAGCTGCTTTATAGTAATTTCTCAGACAGGGGAGAGCCAATCCACCTTTTTCCTTTGATAATTGTAGAGTTTTGTATTTTATTCTTGGCTTTTTCCCCGCCCATATAAATCTTGAGAGAATTTTATCCCACTCCGAGAAATACTGTTCCGGTTTTTCAATTGGTACTGAGTGGAATAAATATAAAAGTCTGGGTAAGATGTTCATTTTTACTGATTCTATACGAGAACTAATATTTAGGTAAGGGATTAGGCTCCATCTGTTTATGTCGGCTATAATTTCTTTTTTGAGCGGGCCATAATTAATTTCTTCCAGTGTAGATATGTCTATGGGTAGAAGGATTCCCAGGTATTTTACAGAATTTTTATCCCAATTCAGATGGTATCTGGAGCGGAGTGATCGAGGAGGATCATAGTGAACACTAAGGACCTGAGTTTTCTTTTTGTTTAATTTATATCCTGAGTATGATCCATATTCATCTAATACAGACATCAACACTGGTAAAGATTCTGTTGGGTTTGAAAGGCTAACGAGCACATCATCTGCAAACAGGGCCAGCTTCTGTTCACCTGCCGGCATTTTTATACCTGTGATCTCTCTATTCTGTCTAATCCATTGTGCCAAAGGCTCTATAAAGATTGCAAATAGAAGTGGACTTATGGGACAGCCCTGTCTTGTGGATCTCTCCAGCAGAAAGGAGTCTGTGAGGTCCCCGTTGATTTTCAATCTAGCTGATGGTTTATTATATAGGGCTTCTAGTGTCTTAATAATTACTTGGTTAAAACCAAATTTCTCCATAGCTCTGAATAAAAATTTCCATCTCACCGAATCGAAAGCTTTTTGAGCGTCCAGACTAATTAACATAGCCTGTATTTTATTTTGATTTATATATCTGATAATTTGTAGTGATCTTCTGATGTTATCGTGTGTTTGCCGTGATAGGACAAATCCTGTTTGATCCATATTGATTATTTTGGGTAGAATTTTCTCAAGCCTTTTTGCGATAATTGAAGTAAACAATTTATAGTCCAGATTAAGCACACTAATTGGCCTGTAATTTGCGCAGTCTAATTTATCCTTATCTCCCTTAGGGATAACCGATATAATCGCTTTTTTCCATGAAGCTGGTGTTTCTCCTTTAGTCAGAACCCAGTTGAATGTATTTAATAAAATAGGCGTCAAAACCTCCCTTAGACTCTTGTACCACTCCGAGCTGAAACCATCTGCGCCTGGAGATTTATTAGCTTTCAGTCTGGCTATAGATGAGTGAATTTCTTCTTTCGTTATTTGTGAGGCTAGTGCTTTGTTTTCTGCTTCTGTAAGTTTTGGTAAATTTAAAGATTTAAACAGTGTCTCCATTTTCTGGTCAGTATTGACTTGAGGCTGCGAGTATAGTTTTTCATAGTATTTTTTAAAACAGTCTTTAATTTCCTTAGTCTGGTGGTGAATTTGTTTGGTTGCAGGGTCTCTTATCTTGTATATTGTGTTATCTGCCTGTTGTCTTCTTAGTTTGTATGCTAATAATTTTGAGTATTTGCTTCCCCCTTCATAGTATTTTTGTTTAGTGTATAATAGTTTCTTTTGAATTTCTTGTGTATATAACTCTTCAATTTGGTTTCTTTTCCTTTTTATTTCTATCTTAACTTTTGGGTCTATCGATTCCTTGTGTTCAGATTCTAGGTTTTTAAGTTCAGCTTGGAGGGTCTTGAGTTTTTCTTCTCTTTGTCTCTTGAGAAAGGATGTCGCTGCAGTCACCTTCCCTCTCATTACTGCTTTGCAGGCATCCCAGAGCACGGGTGGAGACACCTCTCCATTATCATTATGTTCTAAGTAGTCTTGGATATCTCTTGCAAACTGTTCTGTCCTGGGATTTAATTTCCAGAGTGTAAGCTTCCGTCTGTGGCTCACTTCTAAGGACAAATACAGCGGGCAATGGTCCGAGAGATCCATTGTTCCAATGTGGCATTTTCGTACCTTACTACTGTCTGTTCCAAATAGCAGAAAATAGTCAATTCTGGAGTATGTTAGGTGTGGAGATGAATAGAAAGTATAGTCTTTGACGGATGGATTTAAATGTCTCCAGATGTCAACCAGTCCTATTTCTGATAGTAATGAGTTAATTTTCTTTGTTATTTTTTGCGGGCGAGATGTTCTTGTCCCAGATGAGTCAAGATTTGGATTAAGAGTAGTATTAAAGTCACCTCCGCACACTAGAGTCCCTTGTGATTCGGTTACAATCCTATCAATTATTTTAATATAGAATTCTGATTCTGAGCCAGGAGGAATATATACATTATATAAGGTGAACAGACTTCCTTCAATTTTCCCACGTATCAGTATGAATCTTCCTTCCTTGTCCTTTATAGTAGATATGTGTTCATATGTCACCCTTCCTGAAATTAGTATGGCTACCCCTCTCGTATGTATTGATTTGTTCGAGGAGGAGAAGACATATTTAAATCCCTGTCTTTTAAGTTTTTCATGTTCACTTTCCGTCAAGTGGGTTTCTTGCAGAAATGCAATATCTATGTTCTCTCTTTTTAGTTTAACTAGGATTTTGTTCCGTTTAACTGGGCTGCGAAGCCCATTCACATTTAGAGAAATTATATTAACCATATGGTCCCTGTGTGTACACATTCTGATCCTGAATTCCCATGCCTGAAAAAAATACAACCAAAAAGACAAACCAGATCTCCCCTAACTTAACAAAAAACAAACAAACATTCACACTCTTAATAACAAAAATAACAAAGGTGACTTCCTGTAACAGAGGAACCGTTGTCCCTCTATGGTCCCTGTTGGCGGGTGGAGGGAAAAAAAAACCCCTGGTGGGTGGGGCCCCCCTTAGTGGTGGAGTGATTGGCCCACAGCTGCACTCCATGCCCACTAATATGTCCAACTCCGTTGTTTTGCTCAGTCGGTAATTTATAATAGTTTCAACAAATTAAGATTAGAATTTAACATAAAGAGAGAGAGGGGAATAAAAAAGGCCAAATTACCTCCCTTAATTTACAGTCTGCTCACTTGTTGTCCTGCGCAGATTCTGGTCCTTCAACTTTGTGGTGCTCTCCTAAACTCCTGGAGCCTTTCTTTCACTCGCGTCTCCATTTGTTTTCCTGCTTGTTGCCATGGGAACGCCTTGAGTATACTCTCCTCCAGGACGGGACCCGGGTCCTCTCTGACAGCAGCCACCTGGATTCCCCGCGCCCTCAGATCCTGCGCAGCGCGATGCGCGTCCTCGTAGGTCCGTGGGCCGGTGCTCCAGTGAATTCGGATCCTCGTTAACGGAGTTTGGAAGCGGATGCCTTTTTCTTTCAGCGCTTTCTTAATTCCTCCGTAGGCTCTGCGTTTCTCCATCACCGCATATGCATAATCATGGTCAAAGTAAATCTGTTTGTTGTTTAAAAAGACTTTCTTCTTCCAAGCCAACTTCAGAACCGTTTCTTTAACGTCAAACTGCAGGAAGTTGATCACGATGGATCGAGGCGTAGCGCCAGGTCCCGGCTTCTGTGTCAAAGCTCTGTGAGCCCGTTGAATCTGGAGAGACACTCCGTCTGGGAGAGCCAGCTCCGTGGTCAGCAGGTTTTCAACAAACTTTATCATCGCGTCCCCCTCGGAGTCCTCCGGCACGCCATATACCCGAATGTTGTTTCTCCTGGACCTGCTTTCCAGATCCGTGACTTTTTCCTGCAGCCTGCGTTGTTCTCTCAGCAGGCTCAGCAGAGCCTCTTTCGTTACGGCGCTGCTTATTTCCATGTCCGAGATGCGCTCCTCTGCCTCGGTGATAGCCTCGCCATGAGCTTGAAGCGTGGTCCCGACGTGTGTTAGCTTCTGGTCTAGCTCTTGTTTCAGCGTGGCTAATTCTTCCTTGAAGTCTTTTTTTACATCCTCCTTAAAATCAAATATAGCTGAATGTATGTCGGCCTTAAACTCTCGGATATCTTTAGAAATGTTTGACATTTCTTGTAGCAGTTTGTCTCTGGGTTCGTCAACTTCTTCTTCGTCTGTCGGCTCCATTTGCTTTTTGTTGGGCTGTAATTGTTCAGTTAAGCGTCCTCTCAGAGTCTTAGGACCTCTCTGTGATTTTCCCCCACTCATGTCTTGCCTCTTGAAGTTTTTCTAAATAGGTTTTCGAGTTGGGAAGTTGTTTTTAATACCGACTGGAGCGGAGCTATTGACTATACGTCTTTCCCGAGCATGGCTTAACCGGAAGTCCACATGATCATTTTTAACGACAGCCAACAAAGTACTATGTTTACTGTCAGGAATGTGGTAACAAAGTATTATAGAATAGTGTGAGTACTCTGATTACTATCGGGGGATCATGGAGACCCTGTATGGACTTGGGAATGCAGGACTGGACTTTTACTGGTTCTGTTGCTGCCATCAAATTCAACATTCATCAATGTTTTGGTATTTTTATCTGAATTATTATAATTATTTCATCATATTTCTGTTAATAATGGATGAAACACAAATGACAGACTTATCACAATCAAACAGAAGCGATTGTAGGAGGAGAATAGGTTCTGGAGAACTCCATACAGGACCTGCATCATCCCACTGATAGTAATAAGAGTATTAAACACTATTCAACAATATTCCTGAAAGTAAACAAAGCACTTTGTTGTTCAAAACTACATTTGACTCTCTCAGCTGATTATACGTCTTACTTTTAGCTCGGCGGAGTCACAGATGTGACTTATTTCACAGTGTTTGGAGCATCTTCATGAAGGAAAGCAGCAGTTTGGTCTTGTTGATTGTGAGATGTGATATCTGACATAACGATGCTGAACATCTTCTGCTCCAGGATCTGGTGTCGACTGTCTGAGGGAGCAGCAGCAGGAAGAGCTGCTGGTCCTTTCACTGGATCACAACTGTATCTACTTATTACAGATAACATCTATTTTCATGGAATAAAGGTTGGGATGATCAGAGTGGTGTTGATTGACAGACTAATGTTACTTCCTGTGTGCTTCTTTCCTCCTGCTGCTCTCTGCAGCCTCTGCTTTCCTCCCTCCACAGACGCCACATGTGTTAAAGGTTGATGGGAAAACATGCGTGGTGTTGGTTCTGGCGTGGAGACCAGTTTATCAACGAGCGTTTGTCTCCGTTCCTCCAGAACCAGGACAACAACGGCTGCAGGAAGCTTCTGAACGTCACTCATGAGTTCTGGACTGGGGAGCTGCTGACTGAGAGAGCTGTTGGACGCTTCCATTGTTGACTCAAGCAACACTTTTACTCTACAATATGTTCACATGTGGGACGGTGCACGTGCAGTGAATGTGCAGCATTGCGGAGCGCGGGGGAGAACGTCTGCTGTAAAGAGATACGGCGGTACAGACAAACCCCGACCTCACAGCGACTACAGCGGTCCATGAAGAACCTTCTGGAGGGAGATGAAGAGTTTCCTGCCAGCTGATCCCCCTCATCATCCTCACCTCTTCCTCTTCTATTTAAACCGTCTGCAGCTCTCACTCTCACCAGAGTGGGTTTGTGGTCTCCCTGCAGATACCGGTCTCCAGCAGTTCTCCTGGGACTGCTATGCTGGACCGGATCTGTGTCCTTGGACCTGTTTCAGGTCCAGCCCTGATCGCTACGTCTGTCTGAGCTTATCTGTCTGTCTTGGGTTCTGATCCTGGCCCGCTGTTCCTGGATCTGTCTTCTGCCTCACACTAACCGAACTACAGACCGTCCTGGTCTCTGGACCGGTGGCCCGTCCCTGCACGGTCCCCATCTCCCTCTCCTGATCACCTCTGATTCCTATTTGGATCAATAATTATTTAGATGAGGGTTCTTTACTCCTGGTCAGCCGTCATTCCAGCCCAGTCCCTGAAACCTGAACAACATGTTAGTTTGTTAGCCGTCAGCAGAAACCCGTCTTCCTTCAGGACGTGTGTGGTCTGTGTCTTCAGGGGGGTCTGTCTCCGTCAGAGATGAGCTTTCATAGAGGATTTAAAGATGAATATGTAACTCAGTTCTGTCTGGTTCTGTCAGGTTCTGTCTGGACCTGGAGCTGCTTCCTGACAGCAGGAACACACACGTGTGACGGTGAGGTGTGTGTGGTTCTAACAGAACACACATGTGTGACGGTGAGGTGTGTGTGGTTCTAACAGAACACACGTGTGTGACGGTGAGGTGTGTGTGGTTCTAACAGAACACACATGTGTGACGGTGAGGTGTGTGTGGTTCTAACAGAACACACATGTGTGACTGTGAGGTGTGTGTGGTTCTAACAGAACACACATGTGTGACGGTGAGGTGTGTGTGGTTCTAACAGAACACACATGTGTGACGGTGAGGTGTGTGGGGTTCTAACAGAACACACATGGATCACAGCAGGTTTCACATGAAATGTGACTGAATGATGAAGAAGCAGCAGGAGGTTCAGACGATCAACACCTGAAAAACCTTCACCTGGACTGACGGAGTCTTCTCTGTTTGAGGAAACCAAAACCTCCAGAAAACTCCAAAAGCTCCAGTCAGAACCGACCTGAGAGTCTGCAGCTGGTAGTGTGGACTCTCCACCAGACCAGACAGCTGCTCCACATCTGCAGCCTGCAGCTTGTAGTTGAATCTCAGGTCCAGATGTTTCAGATGGGAGGGGTTGGACTTCAGAGCTGAGACCAGAGAAGAACAGCTGATCTCTGACAGACCGCAGCACTGCAAGCTGCACAAAGACACCAGAGAAGAAGAACCAGAGCAGTCAGATGGTCAGTGTGGATCAGCAGGAGATCAGTCTGATGTCTGCTGGTTAATGTCAACACAACTTTCACATCAGATTCATCTGAACACACAACTAAAACATGTCTGACCTCAGAGTCTCCAGTCTGCAGTCTGGACTCTCCAGGAAACCACACAGATGTTTCACTCCTGAATCCTGCAGCTGGTTCCAGCTCAGGTCCAGATGTTTCAGGTGGGAGGGGTTGGACTTCAGAGCTGAGACCAGAGAAGAACAGCTGATCTCTGACAACACGCAACCCTCCAACCTGAATGAAGAAGAAACAGCTGATAACTTCTGTAACCGTGTTGAAGTAAATGTTTCAGAAAACATATTTGTGTAAATAAGTTCATAGTTAAACAGCTCTGAAGCTGAAATGTTAAGAAAAGTGTGTAAAATGGAAAGGCAGTGGTTCTCTTGTAAGTCTGTAGACTCTTATCGTGCATGGAAAAAGTCTAGTCTATAAAAAAGCCCTTCACACAGCTAGAACTGCTCATTACTCATCGTGGATAGAGGATAATAAAAATAATCCACGTTTTCTGTTCAGCGCTGTAGCCAGGCTGACAAAGAGACACAACTCTGTTGAGCCGAGTTTCCTGCAGCTCTCAGTAGCGACGACTTTATGAGCTTCTTTAGCAGTAAAATATCAGGATCAGAGTAGAAATCAACCAGGACGACCGGGTAGCCGCTGTGGCCGTTTCTTCAGCTTTAGCGACTTCCTCAGGCTCTGACTTGACTCTAGACTGCTTCGATCCTGTAGACCTCCCCGAGCTGACCTCAGTCGTCAATAAAGCTAAATCATCCACGTGTTTGATAGACCCCGACCGACTACTCAAAAAAAATGTTTCTCTCGTTGAGAAAAATCAAGCAGAGAGATCACGTCTCTCCGGTGTTGGCCTCACTCCACTGGTCCCCGTAAAACTTGGAATCCAATTACAATGGTATTACTTGTGTATAAAGTCCAAAACGGCCTAACTCCACGATATTTGCAGGACCTGATAGTTCCTCATGTTCCTAACAGAGTTCTCCGTTCTGAAAGTTCAGGTTTACTGCTAGTTCCTAGAGGATCCACATGTAGATCTGGAGGACGGGTCTCCTGCTACCAGGAACCGTTACTATGGAAACAACTTCCAATTTGGGTTCAGGAGGCAGACACCGCCTCCACCTTTAAACGTTAGTGTTAGTAAACCTCTAGTTAGTGTTTAGTAAACCTCTAGTTAGTGTTTAGTAAACCTCTAGTTAGTGTTCAGTAAACCTCTAGTTAGTGTTCAGTAAACCTCTAGTTAGTGTTTAGTAAACCTCTAGTTAGTGTTCAGTAAACCTCTAGTTAGTGTTCAGTAAACCTCTAGTTAGTGTTAGTAAACCTCTAGTTAGTGTTTAGTAAACCTCTAGTTAGTGTTTAGTAAACCTCTAGTTAGTGTTTAGTAAACCTCTAGTTAGTGTTTAGTAAACCTCTAGTTAGTGTTCAGTAAACCTCTAGTTAGTGTTCAGTAAACCTCTAGTTAGTGTTCAGTAAACCTCTAGTTAGTGTTCAGTAAACCTCTAGTTAGTGTTTAGTAAACCTCTAGTTAGTGTTTAGTAAACCTCTAGTTAGTGTTCAGTAAACCTCTAGTTAGTGTTCAGTAAACCTCTAGTTAGTGTTCAGTAAACCTCTAGTTAGCTCTTGTAGTTTGTTGTCCTGGTCTGCCCCCCCCCCTCCTTTTCTCTTCTGTGATGTTTGCCCCCCCCTTAAGATCCAGGTCCTGGTCCAGGTTTCTTCCCTCCTAAAGGGAAGTTTTTACCTGCCAGTGTTTATCTTTATGTGATAATTGCTCGGTGGTCAAGTTCTGGTCTCTGGAAAGATCCCAGAGACAACTGTGTTGTAATAGACGTTGTATAAAGAAAATTGAACTGAAAATTTGTGTAGCGGGTTTTGATGTTAATAGGAGCTCATTGTGTTTGTTAAAATAAGTAAAAAGACAAATACGGAAGTTAAGTGAATATATTTTATTTGGTAATTCTGTTGTGAAGAGCCAATTGCATTCAAGGGTGGGAGGGGCCAAGGATACGACTGAATGTGTGTAGTGGGGAGGGGGGCGGAGTTACAGCTGTGGGGGAGGATGCAGGACGTCTGCTGCAGGATGACACGTGTGATCTGCTGTGACGGGAGACTCTCAGGTGTCCTACCAGGACTCTCAGAAACTGAAGTGGTGGTAGAGTCGGTCAGTTCAAGTCACTCATTCAACGAAGACGTTGACCGAGTTGCTGCTAAGACAGTCCTAATTGCTTGGCATGGACTTTGTTAAGAGGCTAGCGGCCTGCAGGCCAGATCAACAGAGCCCGGGTGGATCTGTGAGCCTGACGGATAAGAGATGGAGCCTGACAGCGTCGCCGTGTGAGGAGACCGACGGAGGCGACCGTGAGGCTGAGTCATCTCTGCAGCTGCTGGATATCTCTGCTCATCCTCCAAGACTGGGGTGGTGCAACGTCTCTGAAGGGACCATTGTCTTATTCAGCCTTCGTTTGTTGGTGGCTGCAACTTTTGGACATTTGAGTATTACTTTATTTTACTGCCGGCTATAAGTTAATTATCTGGGCCCAAAGGATGTCTCTGAGTTTGATAGAAACCATTCTGAATGCTTTTATCAGCCTGAGGGTTGGAAGTGTTTCTGAATACTTTTGAAAACAATATTTAACTGCTATTTCTGTTTTCTTTAAGTAAATGTTTTATAATTTTCCTGATATATGTGTTTTTTTTTTCTCTTTTGATACTTTTGATCATTTTAGTAGTTAATGCAAATTGGCAGTAATTTGAGGTTTAACGGTTTAAAGAGTGAAAAGTAAGTCCAGAGACATTGGATGACTTGTAATTGTATGCTGAAGTGCAGGAATTCATGATTCATGATTGACTATGAGTCCCTCATAGTGAAAGACTATATTAGTTAAAGGTGAACGATCGCTTGCACATCAGGTGAATTCTGTTGACTTTATTGAAGGAACCCCAAGTTCTCTGAAGGTTCAACGAACTCAGGTCAGCACCTCGTTCTGGTCACATCCACTGGAGAGGCGCTACACTTCCACTTACACTGCACTTTAAACTTCAACTCCAACTTTTACACTTTAAACATCATCACACATCTCTTCCAGGAGAAAAGGGAGAAATAAACTTCTGGATATGTTAAATTAAATTAATTATACTATATTGACCTCTAAAGGGAACTGATGGTTGCAGCAGAAAGAGTCAGTAAGTGCATTTACATGGGAAGTTTAATTCCTCTTTAATTCAGAATTAAAGTTAAATCTGATTTAAAATGAGTAAAAATTACCATGTAAACACCTAATTCCAAATGAAAATGGCTATTCAGAATTAAACCTAATTCCGAAGTAAGTGGCTGGTTTATTCCGATTTTAAATCCGAATAAAATAATTCCACGATCATGTATACACTCATTCCTCTTTAAATTAATTCTGGCTCGTTCTCTCGCCCGTCTGTCTCCATGGCGCTTATATTCCGCACTGGGCTGGTTTTCCAAACAAAGTTTCAAGATGGCTGCACGCAGTAAACGCTGGTCAAGAGCAGAGACCATTTATTTAATAAATAGCTTGGAGGACCTGGAAATAATTAAAAGAACAGATGGGAGGAAACAGAAAAATTGTGAGCTTTTCAAAGTTGTAGCGGCTAAGTTAGTTTTTATTCCGGTAGACGTAACATCCGGTCCGCCCCCCCTATCCAATCAGAACCTTCCCAACCCCCAGACCTTAAGAGGAATTGGATAAAGCCGATCAAACGTGTTTTCAATGTAAACCTCAATTCTGAATTACTATTTCCATGTAAACTCGAAGAAAAATAGTTTAATTCTGAATTATTTAATTCTGAATAATTCATTCCGAATTAAAAAATATCATGTAACCGTGGCCAATGTT
The DNA here is from genome assembly GCF_033807715.1 of Cololabis saira. Lineage (NCBI taxonomy): Eukaryota > Metazoa > Chordata > Actinopteri > Beloniformes > Belonidae > Cololabis > Cololabis saira. Next base: position 33,869,472 of record NC_084608.1, read on the forward strand.
ACAGAGTCACTAGAAAGAGTCTTTCTAGAAGTTTCCAGGTGTGTTCAGGAATGATCTCCTGCAGCCGTCTGTATGACGGAGAACCTGAAGACGTCTCTGACTGAACACACTCCTTAGTTTCATCTGTGTTTGTGGAGGATCTGTTTGGATGGACTTTTCAAAGTGTCTACGATGGTTTAAATCTGTGAACTGACCTCAGAGTCTCCAGTCTGCAGTCTGGACTCTCCAGGAAACCCCACAGACGTTTCACTCCTGAATCCTTCAGCTTGTTCAGACTCAGGTCCAGATGTTTCAGGTGGGAGGGGTTGGACTTCAGAGCTGAGCCCAGAGAAGAACAGCTGATCCCTGACAGACCGCAGTCCTGCAACCTGAATGAAGAAGAAACACCACTTTAAACTTCAACTCCAACTTTTACACTTTAAACATCATCACACATCTCTTCCAGGAGAGAAGAGAGAAATAAACGTCTGGACATGTTTAATTAAATTAATTATACTATATTAACCTCTAAAGGGAAGTGATGGTTGCAGCAGAAAGAGTCAATGTTACAGAGTCATTAGAAAGAGTCTTTCTAGAAGTTTGCAGGTGTGTTCAGGAATGATCTCCTGCAGCCGTCTGTATGACGGAGAACCTGAAGACGTCTCTGACTGAACACACTCCTTAGTTTCATCTGTTTGTGGAGGATCTGTTTGGACGGACTTTTCAAAGTGTCTACGATGGTTTAAATCTGTGAACTGACCTCAGAGTCTCCAGTCTGCAGTCTGGACTCTCCAGGAAACCACACAGATGTTTCACTCCTGAATCCTGCTGCTTGTTCAGACTCAGGTCCAGATGTTCCAGATGGGAGGGGTTGGACTTCAGAGCTGAGCCCAGAGAAGAACAGCTGATCTTTGACATCCTGCAGTCCTGCAATCTGAACAAAAAGTAAGTTCTTCAAATATCAACTTTGTCATCAGGTTCATGTGGGTCATCACTGGTATCTGGACTTTATAAAACAGGTTTTAAAGTTCTATTATATCCATAATGTTGGTTCCTGGTTGTTCGTCTGACATGTTCACCTTTTAATGAACATACTGGGGTTTTCTGCTAGAATTGAATAGAATAGAATAGAATAGAATAGAATAGAATAGAATAGAACAGAACAGAGTTTACTGCCATTTGTACAAGTTAGAAACAGCTACCTAGGAAGTATTGTGCATGTCCCAGAGTCCCGGGGGGTTCATGGTTCTGAGTGAGAGAGTGGGGGTTCCCTCCTTGGTGTCCGGAGCCAACAGCCTTACAGTAGCTGGTAGAAGCTGTTGTAGAAGCTCTGTAGGTGCTGATGCTCAGGTTGTAGCCCCCCCACTGGAACAGACCATGGAGGGTGGCGTCGGTCCCTGAGGGGGCTCTGTGCTGGTTGTCAGTCTGCACGCCTTCCAGTCATCTTCAGGTTTCTCTCTTGTATGTGTTTATGTTTTGTTCAAATAAAGGACTTTGCTGCCCTCTGTCATCTTTGGGTCTCCTGCTTTTGGGTTCTGTAATCTCGCCTTGTGACAAAACCTGCAGCTGTTTTAAAACTAGTTCAGACTCAGGAAACTGCAGACTACAAACACAAGAAAGTACAGAGTACTTATCAAACATGTACTCTGACCTGATGTACTGGGACTTCAGACCCGTGACACTCACTTCAGTTTCCATGAAGAGTCTGGAGAAGCTGGTCCTCCGACAGCTCAACTCTGTGCTGCCAGACACTGTTGACCTCTTCAGTTTGCCTACCGCTCCAACAGATCAGTGGACGACGCGGTGGCATTGGCACTTCACTCAATTCTGCAACACCTGGGGCCTCATGGACAAAACGCGCGGCGCATGAAAAACGTGCCTACGCCACTTTCTACGCTCACGGTCGAATGTTCAAAAAGTGATTTGAACGTGGAAAGTTGCAGTCTTTCACGCACACATCATGTCTGGCGTACGCACATTTCAGAGGTTTTGTCCGTTGGCGACACTCACTGGTGATGCAGTGATGTGCAGAATATGAAGAAACATGACGTGAAGGACATGACATTGCCATTGAGGGTGGAGGTGGCACCGCGGTACGTGGCCCCTTCGAGGTCGACCGGATGGTCAACCCAGCGGCGGTACGACTGTGGCTCCCGGACTCCATGAAGGTCCATCCCACCTTTCACGTGTCCCTGGTAAAGCCGGTGGTGGAGTCCGACCTGTCACGTTCAGCCGACGATCCTCCCCCGGTCCGGATCGTGGATGGAGCACCGGCATACACCGTTTGGGAGATGTTGGACGTCCGCCGCAGAGGTGGAGGGTTCCAGTACCTCGTGGACTGGGAGGGGTACGGCCCGGAGGAGCGGTTATGGATCCCACGACGACATATCTTGGACAAAGACCTCCTCCGGGCCTTCTACCACGACCACCCCGACAGGCCCGGTAAGGCGCCAGAGGGCGCCAAAGCCTGGTCAGACTTGGCCGGAGCTGATCCTGATCACTTTCTCCACAACTATTCAGCCTCATCATCCAGCCTGCTCATAAACCTCCCACAAGCTGCGGTGTCGGATTATTCTCCTGCTCAGAGCCCCGCACTCCGCCTGTTTTCCTGAACTTGCCTTGCCGCTACTTTGTTTCCCGTTGTTTTCTCAAGCCGCGTTTTTACGGGCCGTGATTTTGTGTTTGTCTTCCTTTCCTCGGGTGGAGCGCCTTTTGTTTATTAAACTTTGTTAAAGGAGCATGAGGCCGGATTGTGGCAAGATTTATGAAAAAAATCCGTATACATTTTAAGTTTTCTAGTAATAATGTCAGATGAAGCGTTCCAAACCCAAAACAATGAGCCCTCTAGTGTATCTCTCCGTTGCCTTGAACAGGCTGTGTGCTGCAAAATGTGCTGCAATTCGGTCCCGAATTTCCCGCGCTGGGCTGCGGATGTGACGTCACATGACGCTGCATGTGCCCCGTTCTCCCGTGCCGGCTTCACTGTTGGCTGCAGTACCCCCAACGGCCGTCGTGGTGAAGGGTGGCGCTAGAGAGTCTCATTTCTTAAAAGGAGCCTCATGCTCCTTTAACTCTGAACCTTGCCCGTGTCTTCCTGCATTTGGGTCCGCCCTCCTTCCCTCGAGCCTAACAACCATCCTTGGTCTGATTACAGGGAAGGACGAGTCATCGCACAGGAACCTGGTCCACAAAATCACTGTCTATGGGGGAGACAATGATCTGGTTCTGAACCTGGACAGAACAAAAGAAGCCATCCTGGACTTCAGGAAACCCCCCCCCCCCTCTATGCAATGACATTATTAACAACAAAAACAGTAAACTAATATTAGTTGAGCCACTGTCAAGCAGCTGGCGATGCTGTTGCTAAAATTGACCTAAAGGTGGCTCTCTCACATCACAGTTTGTGTACTGTGCGTGACTGACGGTGTCACATTCCTGGTTAGTAATTAAGGAGTTAAAACTCACTCGCCACTTACAGGACTCAGTAGCCAGCAGAAACAGCAGTTGGAGCATTTATTACATTTATTAACTGTAGTACCGCTATTATGAGATGTTATTTCTCACAGTATTAGCCTAAAGGGACTTACTCACTGAGAAGGCGGCGGCAAGTCGCAACACACTGCGTTGTATATTCAGCGCCGCACAGACGCTCCCAAATGGAAATGATTATTGATTTCTGAATGAATGGATAGATACGTCGCTTATTTTTGGCATATTTTTTTCTTTTCTGGCCTGGCGGGGGCTCCCATTGGCCTGGCGCCCTGCCAAGCCTGTACAATTGTAGGAAACACTGTATTAGTCTAAGTGTACCTGTGTAATAGGCAGGCTATATTAATTTCTCAGACATTTGCTCTATTATTATTATTATTATTATTATTATTATTATTATTATTATTATTATTATTATTACCATCAATATCTACTCTATATATTATTATCATATCATTATTATTACAACAAACATATTGCATCTTCTTTTATTCATTAGCGTAACTAATGAAGTGTATGAAAATACACTCACATGTCGCAGGTGGTGCTAATTGAACTATTGAAGAGAAGACTGGATTACCGGTAGAACGTTTTGGGCTAAACGATGCAATGCGGTTAGGCTTTCTTTTGGCGTCTCTTTTTAATACGAACTGGTTAAACTGGTGAAATTTTGCAGTGGATAGCCTGAGTAAGTAAGGACGTACCGTTTTTATGGTGACAAAAGAAGCATCATGGTGATCTCTGCTTGTTGCCTCCGAGTTCCGACACATTCACTCCGCTGAGTGCGCGCACACACCCATGTTGGGCCGCGAAGTTTCTCTCAATGAAGTCGGCGTCGATCAGAGTAATTTGTGGTTATTATCAGTACAAGCAGAGCGAATCACAACTTTAATGAGTGCGGTTCAGTTTGACATTATTATCAGTCTGTGAGAAAAACATTTAATTTTATTAAAATCGAAAAATAATATTTATAGGCTATAAAAATAATGGTCATTAAAGTAGCCGGCTGGACTTAATTGTGTAGTCGGCTATATGGCCGGTAGCCGGCGCTTGTGGAAAGCCCTGAAAGCAGAAGTAAAATGTACAATAAATCTCTCATCTACCTGGTAAATGTCCTGTATTTAACGGTGATGCAACTCAGGGTCCTCAGCTATACAAGGACATTGTATACCGGTGTATATATTTTTGTATTATATGTACATTGTTGTTATTGCAATATATGTTAATTGTTGTTATATAGTTATTTATCCTTGCCTGACTTTGGGAGAACGAAAGAAAGAATTCCAATGTACCGGTACCGTCTGGTGCAAATGCTAATAAACCTCTATTCTATTCTATTCTATTCTATTCTATTCTATTCTATTCTATTCTATTCTATTCTATTCTATTTTATTCTATTAGAGACAGAACTTTTGGAGACAGTTCCATCTTTGGAGGATGATAAGTGGATAAATGTGGAAACATCTCCAGTGGACTGACCTCAGAGTCTCCAGTCTACAGTTTGGACTCTCCAGTCCACCAGACAGAAGCTTCACTCCTGAATCCTGCAGCTTCTGGTTCTGACTCAGGTCCAGTTCTGTCAGATGGGAGGGGTTGGACTTCAGAGCCGATGCAACAACTTCACATTCAGTCTCTGAGAGATAACAACCAACAAATCTGTGATGAGAGAAAATATGATGTCAGTTGTAATAAAGTCTGATTTAAAGCCAGACTGACCCACAGGAGTTACAGGACGGTGCAGGAGATCACAGAACCAGAGTTACTAGAATTAAAGTCACGTACCAAGTACAACTGTGTCCACATAAAACTATTGTAGGTTTACAACTCTGAGCCGTTTAAACTTGTAAACTTCTTCAATAATCTCAATGAAAATGTTTGATCTGATGAGTTCTCTGTAAAACTGTCTGTAAGTTCACATCAACAAAACTCCCCGGTGGTTCTGATGTTTCATCTCTCTCCGTTACATAGATTAATCTCTGAGCAGCAGAAACATCAACTAGATCAAGTGTTTAAAACATGAACCTCTGGTTGACGTGACTTGAGGTGAACCAGAATAAAACAAACACATCCGACTTCTAAAGTTTTCATTTTCAAGATCAAAACCAGATTTGAAGAAGTGAACTGCTAACTGATGGTGTTATTGATCCATCTGGACTCACCGAGCCTTTCTGCAGTTCCTCACAGCTGGAATCAGTCTCCATCGACCCCGTGGTGTTGTTGTCTTGTACTTGTCCAGGTCCAACTCATCCAGAACCTCCTCCGACATCTGCAGCATGTAGGCCAGAGCTGAACACTGGATCTCAGAGAGTTCCTGCTCTGATCTGTTCTCTGACTTCAGGAACTCTTGGATCTGCTGATGAACTGAGAGGTCGTTCATCTCCACCAGACACTGGAACATGTTGATGCTTCTGTCAGGAGAGGTATCACCAGTGTTCATCTCCTTCAGGTTGTTGATGACTCTCTGGATGGTTTCTGGATCGTTCTCCGTCTGGTTCAGCAGACCTCCTAACAGTCTCTGGTTGGACTCCACAGAAAGACCATGAAGGAAGCGGACAAACAGGTCCAGGTGGCCATTTTCACTCTTCAGGGATTTCTGCATGACTCTCTTCAGGAAGTTATCCAGAGATGAGTATGTGTAGTTTCCTCCCAGGAAGTTATCCAGCACATCTGTGTTTCTGGTGGAGTAACAGTGGAGCAGGTAGACTGCAGCCAGGAACTCCTGGATGCTCAGATGAACAAAGCAGTAGACGGGTTTCTGGAAGACCTCACACTCTCTCCTGAAGATCTGGGTACAAACTCCTGAGTACACCGAGGCCTCTGGGACATCAAGACCACACTGCTCCAGGTCTTCTTGGTAGAACATGATGTTTCCTTTCTCCAGATGTTCATACGCCAGCCTCCCCAGCTTCAGAAGAAGGTCCCTGTCAGCCTCCGTCAGCTCCTGTGGACTCGTCTCATGTCCCTCCTGGTACTTGTTCTTCTTCCTCTTGGTCTGGACCAGCAGGAAGTGGGAGAACATGTCAGTCAGGGTCTTGGGCAGCTCTCCTCTCTGCTCTGTGGTCAACATGTGGTCCAGAACTGTAGCAGTGATCCAGCAGAAGACCGGGAGTTGACACATGATGTGGAGGGTTCTGGATGTCTTCATGTGGGAGACGATGCTGCTGGACCGCTCTTCATCCCTGAACCTCCTCCTGAAGTATTCCTCCTTCTGGTCGTCGGTGAAGCCTCGTACTTCTGTCACCCTGTCCACGTGTTTGTGAGGGATCTGATTGGCTGCTGCAGGTCTGGAAGTGATCCAGATGAGAGCTGAGGGAAGCAGGTTCCCCTGGATGAGGTTGGTCAGCAGCACGTTGACCGATGAGCTCTGTGTGACGTCAGACACCACCGGACCGTTGTTGAAGTCCAGGGAACGTCTGCTTTCATCCAGGCCGTCAAAGATGAACAACGGTTTCCCGGCAGCCAGCTGCTCTGCTGTGAGCTTCTGTAACGATGGATGGAAAACCTGGATCAGCCTGAGAAGACTGAGCTGCTCATCTCTGATCAGGTTCAGCTCCCTGAACGAGAGCAGAATCACCACGGTGACGTCTTGGTTCTCCGAGCCCTCGGCCCAGTCCAGAGAGAACTTCTGAACCGAGAAGGTTTTCCCAGCGCCAGCGACGCCGTTGGTCAGAACCACTCTGATGGCTCCACATTGGCCAGGTAAGGCTTTAAAGATGTCCTGGCACCTGATTGGAGCGTCATGGAGGCTCTTCATCCTGGAAGCTGTCTCCAGCTGCCTCACCTCATGTTGGGTATCAACCTCTTCACTCAGTCCCT
>NC_084608.1:34222255-34235040 GCF_033807715.1 Cololabis saira
TTGCGTTGCGGCTGGGCGGAGCTCTCATGGCGGCCGTCAGGGATTTACTGGGCGACGGGCTGAGAGAGGGAACGGAAGTTAGTAACGAGTCTCTACAGGTCTGGTTCTGGTTCCCTAACGAGTCTCTACAGGTCTGGTTCCCTAACGAGTCTCTACAGGTCTGGTTCCCTAACGAGTCTCTACAGGTCTGGTTCTGGTTCCCTAACGAGTCTCTACAGGTCTGGTTCTGGTTCCCTAACGAGTCTCTACAGGTCTGGTTCTGGTTCCCTAACGAGTCTCTAAAGATCTGGTTCCCTAACGAGTCTCTACAGGTCTGGTTCTGGTTCCCTAACGAATCTCTACAGGTCTGGTTCCCTAACGAGTCTCTACAGGTCTGGTTCCCTAACGAGTCTATACAGGTCTGGTTCTGGTTCCCTAACGAGTCTCTACAGGTCTGGTTCTGGTTCCCTAACAAGTCTCTACAGGTCTGGTTCTGGTTCCCTAACGAGTCTCTACAGGTCTGGTTCTGGTTCCCTAACGAGTCTCTACAGGTCTGGTTCCCTAACGAGTCTCTACAGGTCTGGTTCCCTAACGAGTCTCTACAGGTCTGGTTCTGGTTCCCTAACGAGTCTATACAGGTCTGGTTCCCTAACGAGTCTCTACAGGTCTGGTTCTGGTTCTCTAACGAGTCTCTACAGGTCTGGTTCCCTAACGAGTCTCTACAGGTCTGGTTCTGGTTCCCTAACGAGTCTCTACAGGTCTGGTTCTGGTTCCCTAACGAGTCTCTACAGGTCTGGTTCCCTAACGAGTCTCTACAGGTCTGGTTCTGGTTCCCTAACGAGTCTCTACAGGTCTGGTTCCCTAACATGTCGTTACAGGTCTGGTTCTGGTTCCCTAACGAGTCTCTACAGGTCTGGTTCCCTAACGAGTCTCTACAGGTCTGGTTCCCTAACGAGTCTCTACAGGTCTGGTTCTGGTTCCCTAACGAGTCTCTACAGGTCTGGTTCCCTAACGAGTCTCTACAGGTCTGGTTCTGGTTCCCTAACGAGTCTCTACAGGTCTGGTTCCCTAACATGTCGTTACAGGTCTGGTTCTGGTTCCCTAACGAGTCTCTACAGGTCTGGTTCCCTAACGAGTCTCTACAGGTCTGGTTCTGGTTCCCTAACGAGTCTCTACAGGTCTGGTTCCCTAACATGTCGTTACAGGTCTGGTTCTGGTTCCCTAACGAGTCTCTACAGGTCTGGTTCCCTAACGAGTCTCTACAGGTCTGGTTCCCTAACGAGTCTCTACAGGTCTGGTTCCCTAACGAGTCTATACAGGTCTGGTTCTGGTTCCCTAACGAGTCTCTACAGGTCTGGTTCCCTAACGAGTCTCTACAGGTCTGGTTCCCTAACGAGTCTCTACAGGTCTGGTTCCCTAACGAGTCTCTACAGGTCTGGTTCCCTAACATGTCGTTACAGGTCTGGTTCTGGTTCCCTAACGAGTCTCTACAGGTCTGGTTCCCTAACGAGTCTCTACAGGTCTGGTTCCCTAACGAGTCTCTACAGGTCTGGTTCTGGTTCCCTAACGAGTCTAGTTCCCAGAACCCGGACAGGTCCCTCCCTAGTCACCTGGGGAGGGGCCAGTGGAGGAGCTGGCCGACGTGGCTCCGCCCCCTCCCTCTCCATTGATGGTCCCTGCTGCTGACATCACTGCTGACATCATGGCGTTGATGGAGGACAGGTCTTCTCCTCCCGCGGTTTCCGCGGCGACGCCTCCGCCGGCGTCTCCGTTCTCCGCCTCCTCTCCTCCGTCCTTCTCTCCCTCCGAGTCGCCATTGACGGCTCCTGCAGGACGAGTCACGAGTGCTTGAACTTTGACCTCTGAGGACGTGAACATGCTAGCGGCTAGCGGCGCTTCGTACCCGAGAGGAGGGGCGTTCTCTCCTCCTTAGGCTCCTCCTCTTCCTGTTTGATCTGGGCCTTGGCTCCGCCCTCCTGCTGCGGCTCCTCGGGGGAGTTTCCATGGCAGCTAGAGAAGAGAGGAAACCGTTAATAACAATAATAAAACGTGACCTCATTATGACGTCGTTTCTGCGGGAAATAAGTATAAATAAGTAAAAAGTTTGGCTTCACGTAGTTTCAGAATAAAAGATCAAATCCTGACTCCATAAAGTGAGAGTAATAAAGTTTTATGTTTCCTGGAGTTTTATTTTGAAAGGACTAAACCAGCACTCAGTCCAAGATAAAATACTCAGAATCCCTCAACTTTTTCACGTTTTCACTTTCTCAAACCAAATAATCTAAATCGACAGAATTCTGACTTTACAGGCTTGAAGTGAAATAATTATAACAACAATAATAAATAATTAAAGCTGCAAGCAGCGATGAACGGGCCCTCGCACGTGCAATTTTCACCAATAAAAGTCAAGGACTCAAAACCGAGTCCGATGACACCACCCACGAGTCTCTATGTCAAACCATTCAAAGGTTACGGGAGAAAGTAGGAACTATCAAATATGGACCAAGATGAAGGGTGGGCGCGCTTTTTAGCATCGCCACGGTAACGCTTTTGAAAGAGAAAAGTAATGCGCGTAGTCGCAGGATGGAGACACACATTTTGATGTATAAAACACCTGGGTGCACAATACGGTTCGGCCCGTATTAACTGCCGAATGAATGGCATAAATTTCGCCAAAATTACACAATTAATTCAAAATGGCCGACTTCCTGTTGGGTTTTGGCCATGGCGTCAAGAGACTTTTCTTTTAGTTGGGACATGATACAGGTGTGTACCGATTTTCATGCATGTACGTCAAACCGTATTGTGGGGCTTGAGGCACAAAGTTTTCTAGGGGGCGCTGTTGAGCCGTTAGGCCACGCCCATTAATGCAAACCATTAAATATCACATTTATCGCCGGGTGAAAATTTGGTGACTTTTGGGGCACGTTTAGGTGGGCAAAAAGGCCCTCGTTACGTCGGAAGAAGGCAAAAAAAATTGATTTTCAAAATAAAATTTCAAGTTTAGCTAGTTTCAGAATAAGAGATGAAATTCTGACTTCATAAAGTAAGAAAATAAAAGTTTGTTTATTAAACAAAAGTTTTGTGTTTCCTGGTGTTTTATTTTGAAAGGACTACACCAGAACCAGCCGGTCTGGACCTCCATCAGGTCTCCAGAGGTTCTGGAGGCTGAGCTGGGCCGGAGCCGTTACCACGGAGACGCCCCCCCCCGGTCCGGGTGTGTGAAGGTTGAAGGTCGAGGACCAGAATAGCCGGTCCGGGCAGCTTTCCCAGCATGCCTCTGTGCAGCGTCTGGTTTCACCTGCGCCCCCCCCCCCCCCCCTGGCCCGGAGCCCACTGGATGAGAGGGGGCCCGGCCCGGGTTTAGGGCCCACACCTGTTTCCACGGGGACCGGGGGCTAATTACAGCTCTGCAGAGCCACTTCCTGTCCCGCCGCCTCACAGAGATGTGGTTTCTGATCTACAGGACTACAGGGGTCTGCAGGACTACAGGGGTCTGCAGGACTACAGGGGTCTCCAGGACTTCAGGGGTCTCCAGGACTACAGGGGTCTCCAGGACTACAGGGGTCTGCAGGACTACAGGGGTCTGCAGGACTACAGGGGTCTCCAGGACTTCAGGGGTCTCCAGGACTTCAGGGGTCTCCAGGAACTCAGGGGTCTCCAGGACTACAGGGGTCTGCAGGACTTCAGGGGTCTCCAGGACTTCAGGGGTCTCCAGGACTACAGGGGTCTCCAGGACTACAGGGGTCTCCAGGACTACAGGGGTCTCCAGGACTACAGGGGTCTCCAGGACTACAGGGGTCTCCAGGACTTCAGGGGTCTCCAGGACTACAGGGGTCTCCAGGACTACAGGGGTCTCCAGGACTACAGGGGTCTGCAGGACTACAGGGGTCTGCAGGACTACAGGGATGAATGGATGGAGGGATGAAGAGATGAAGAGATGGAGGGATGGAGGGATGAAGGGATGGAGGGATGGAGGGATGGAGGGATGGAGGGATGGAGAGATGGAAAGATGGAGGGATGGAGGGATGGAGGGATGGAGGGATGGAGAGATGGAAAGATGGAGGGATGGAGGGATGGAGAGATGGAGGGATGGAGGGATGGAGAGATGGAGAGATGGAAAGATGGAGGGATGGAGGGATGGAGGGATGGAGGGATGGAGAGATGGAGAGATGGAAAGATGGAGGGATGGAGGGATGGAGAGATGGAGGGATGGAGGGATGGAGAGATGGAGAGATGGAAAGATGGAGGGATGGAGGGATGGAGAGATGGAGAGATGGAGGGATGAAGAGATGGAGGGATGGAGAGATGGAAAGATGGAGGGATGGAGGGATGGAGGGATGGAGGGATGAAGAGATGGAGGGATGAAGAGATGGAGGGATGGAGGGATGGAGGGATGGAGGGATGAAGAGATGGAGGGATGAAGAGATGGAGGGATGAAGAGATGGAGGGATGGAAAGATGGAGGGATGGAGGGATGGAGGGATGAAGAGATGGAGGGATGGAGGGATGGAGAGATGGAGGGATGGAGGGATGGAGGGATGAAGAGATGGAGGGATGGAGAGATGGAGGGATGGAGGGATGAAGAGATGGAGGGATGGAGGGATGGAAAGATGGAGGGATGGAGAGATGGAGGGATGGAGGGATGGAGGGATGAAGAGATGGAGGGATGGAGAGATGGAGGGATGAAGAGATGGAGGGATGGAGGGATGGAGGGATGAAGAGATGGAGAGATGGAAAGATGGAGGGATGGAGGGATGAAGAGATGGAGGGATGGAGAGATGGAGAGATGGAGGGATGGAGGGATGGAGGGATGGAAAGATGGAGGGATGGAGAGATGGAGGGATGGAGGGATGGAGAGATGGAGAGATGGAAAGATGGAGGGATGGAGGGATGGAGAGATGGAGGGATGGAGGGATGAAGAGATGGAAAGATGGAGGGATGGAGGGATGGAGAGATGGAGAGATGGAGGGATGGAGGGATGGAGGGATGGAGAGATGGAGAGATGGAAAGATGGAGGGATGAAGGGATGGAGGGATGGAGGGATGGAGAGATGGAGAGATGGAAGATGGAGGGATGGAGGATGGAGGGATGAGAGATGGAGGGATGGAGGGATGGAGAGATGGAGGGATGAAGAGATGGAGAGATGGAGGGATGGAAAGATGGAGGGATGGAGGGATGAAGAGATGGAGGGATGAAGAGATGGAGGATGAAGAGATGGAGGGATGAAGAGATGGAGGGATGAAGAGATGGAGGGATGAAGAGATGAAGAGATGAAGAGATGGAGGGATGGAGAGATGGAGGGATGGAAAGATGGAGGGATGAAGAGATGGAGGGATGGAGGGATGGAGGGATGGAAAGATGGAGGGATGGAAAGATGGAGGGATGAGAGATGGAGGGATGAAGAGATGGAGAGATGGAGGGATGGAGGGATGGAGGGATGGAAGATGGAGGGATGAAGAGAAGAAGAGATGGAGGATGGAAGATGGAGGGATGGAAAGATGGAGGGATGGAAAGATGGAGGGATGAAGAGATGGAAAGATGGAGAGATGGAGGGATGGAGGGATGATGGAGGGATGGAGGGATGGAGGGATGGAAATATGGAGGGATGGAGGGATGAAGAGATGGAGGGATGGAGGGATGAAGAGATGGAAAGATGGAGAGATGGAGGGATGGAGGGATGATGGAGGGATGGAGAGATGGAGGGATGGAAATATGGAGGGATGGAGGGATGAAGAGATGGAGGGATGGAGGATGAAGAGATGGAGGGATGGAGGGATGAAGAGATGGAGGGATGGAGAGATGGAGAGATGGAGGGATGGAGGGATGGAGAGATGGAAAGATGGAGGGATGGAGGGATGGAGGGATGGAGAGATGGAGGGATGGAGGGATGGAGAGATGGAGGGATGAAGAGATGGAGGGATGGAGAGATGGAGAGATGGAGGGATGGAGGGATGAGAGATGGAAAGATGGAGGGATGGAGGGATGGAGGGATGGAGAGATGGAGGGATGGAGGGATGGAGGGATGGAGAGATGGAGGGATGGTGGGATGGAGAGATGGAGGGATGAAGAGATGGAAAGATGGAGAGATGGAGGGATGGAGAGATGGAGGGATGAAGAGATGGAGGGATGAAGAGATGGAGGGATGGAGAGATGGAAAGATGGAGGGATGGAGGGATGGAGAGATGGAGGGATGAAGAGATGGAGGGATGAAGAGATGGAGGGATGGAAAGATGGAGGGATGGAGAGATGGAGGGATGGAGAGATGGAGGGATGAAGAGATGGAGGGATGGAGGGATGGAGGGATGGAGGGATGGAGAGATGGAAAGATGGAGGGATGGAGAGATGGAAGATGGAGGGATGGAGGGATGGAGGGATGAAGAGATGGAGGGATGGAGGGATGGAGGGATGGAGAGATGGAAGATGGAGGGATGGAGGGATGAGGATGGAGGATGGAGGATGGAGGGATGGAGGGATGGAGGGATGGAGGGATGAGAGATGGAGGGATGGAAGATGGAGGGATGAAGAGATGGAGGGATGGAGGGATGGAGAGATGGAGGGATGGAGAGATGGAGGGATGGAGAGATGGAGGGATGGAGGGATGGAGGGATGAAGAGATGGAGAGATGGAGAGATGGAGGGATGGAGAGATGGAGAGATGGAGAGATGGAGGGATGGAGGGATGGAGGGATGGAGGGATGAAGAGATGGAGGGATGGAGGGATGGAGAGATGGAGGGATGAAGAGATGGAGGGATGGAAAGATGGAGGGATGAAGAGATGGAGGGATGGAGGGATGGAGAGATGGAGGGATGGAGAGATGGAGGGATGGAGAGATGAGGGATGAAGAGATGGAGAGATGGAAAGATGGAGGGATGAGAGATGGAGGGATGAGAGATGGAGAGATGGAGGGATGAAGAGATGGAGAGATGGAGAGATGGAGGGATGGAGGGATGGAGGGATGGAGAGATGAAGGGATGGAGGGATGGAGGGATGGAGGGATGAGAGATGGAGAGATGGAGAGATGGAGGGATGGAGGGATGAAGAGATGGAGGATGAAGAGATGGAGAGATGGAGAGATGGAGGATGGAGGGATGGAGGGATGGAGAGATGAAGGGATGGAGGGATGGAGGATGGAGAGATGGAGGGATGGAGGATGGAGGGATGGAGGGATGGAGAGATGAAGGATGAAGAGATGGAGGGATGGAGGATGGAGGATGGAGGGATGGAGAGATGAGAGATGGAGGGATGGAGGGATGGAGGGATGGAGGGATGAAGAGATGGAGGGATGGAGGATGGAGAGATGGAGGGATGAAGAGATGGAGGGATGGAAGATGGAGGATGAAGAGATGGAGGATGGAGGATGGAGAGATGGAGGGATGGAGAGATGGAGGGATGGAGAGATGGAGGGATGGAGAGATGGAGGGATGGAGAGATGGAGGGATGAAGAGATGGAGAGATGGAAAGATGAGGATGAAGAGATGGAGGATGAAGAGATGGAGAGATGGAGGGATGAGAGATGGAGGATGGAGAGATGGAGGATGGAGGGATGGAGGATGGAGAGATGAGGGATGGAGGGATGGAGGGATGGAGGGATGAGAGATGAGAGATGGAGAGATGGAGGATGGAGGATGAAGAGATGGAGGGATGGAGAGATGGAGGGATGAAGAGATGGAGAGATGGAGAGATGGAGGGATGGAGGGATGGAGGGATGGAGGATGGAGATGAAGGATGGAGGGATGAGGGATGGAGAGATGAGGGATGGAGGGTGAGGATGATGGGATGGAGGATGGAGAGATGGAGGGATGGAGGGATGGAGGGATGGAGAGATGAGGGATGGGGATGGATGGATGAAGAGATGGAGATGGAGGGATGGAAAGATGGAGGGATGAGGGATGAGGGATGAGAGATGGAGGGATGGAGGATGGAGAGATGGAGGGATGGAGAGATGGATGGAGGGATGGAGGGATGGAGGATGAAGGGATGAGGATGAGAGATGGAGGGATGGAGGGATGGAGAGATGGAGGGATGGAGGGATGGAGAGATGGAGGGATGGAGGGATGGAGGGATGGAGGGATGGAAAGATGGAGGGATGAAGGGATGGAAGATGGAGGGATGGAAAGATGGAGGGATGGAGAGATGAAGAGATGGAGAGATGGAGGGATGGAGGGATGAGGGATGAAGAGATGAGAGATGAAAGATGGAGGGATGGAAAGATGGAGGGATGAAGAGATGAGAGATGGAGGAGGAAGATGGAGGATGAAGAAGGAGGGATGAAGAGATGGGATGGAAGATGGAGGGATGAAGGGATGGAAAGATGGAGGGATGGAAAGATGGAGGGATGAAGAGATGAAGAGATGAGGGATGGAGGATGAAGAGATGGAGGGATGGAGGGATGGAGGGATGGAGGGATGGAGGGATGGAGGGATGGAGGGATGGAGGATGGAGGGATGATGGAGGGATGGAGGGATGGAGGGATGGAGGGATGAAGAGATGGAGGATGATGGAGGGATGGAGAGATGGAGGGATGGAGGGATGAAGAGATGGAGGATGATGGAGGGATGGAGGATGGAGGGATGGAGGGATGAAGAGATGGAGGGATGGAGGGATGGAGGGATGGAGGGATGGAGGGATGAGAGATGGAGAGATGGAGAGATGGAGGGATGGAGAGATGGGGGATGGAGGGATGGAGAGATGAAGAGATGGAGGGATGAGGGATGATGGAGGGATGAAGGATGGAAGATGGAGGGATGGAGGATGAGAGATGGAGGGATGGAGAGATGGAGGGATGGAGAGATGGAGGGATGGAGAGATGGAGGGATGGAGAGATGGAGGGATGGAGGGATGGAGAGATGGAGGATGGAGGGATGGAGAGATGAGGGATGGAGGGATGAGAGATGAGGATGAGGGATGGAGAGATGAGGGATGGAGGGATGGAGAGATGAAGGATGGAGGATGGAGGATGAAGGGATGGAGGGATGGAGGGATGGAGAGATGGAGGATGAAGAGATGGAGGGATGGAGGGATGGAGAGATGAGGATGGAGGGATGGAGGGATGGAGAGATGGAGAGATGGAGGGATGGAGAGATGGAGGGATGGAGGGATGAAGAGATGAGGATGGAGAGATGGAGGGATGGAGGGATGGAGGATGGAGGGATGGAGGGATGGAGGGATGAGGAGATGAGGATGGAGGGATGGAGTAGATGAAGGATGGAGGGATGGAGGATGGGATGGAGAGATGGAGAGATGGAGGATGGAGGGATGGAGGGATGGAGGGTTGGAGGGATGGAAGATGGAGGGATGGAGGTGGAGAGATGATGAGATGGAGGATGATGAGGATGAGGATGGAGGGATGGAGGGATGGAGGATGGAGGATGGAGATGAGGGATGGAGGGATGGAGGGAGGGATGGAGATGAGGATGAGGAGGAGGATGGAGGGATGGAGGGATGGATGGATGGAGGGATGAGGATGGAGTGAGGGATGAGGATGAGGATGGAGAGATGAAGGGATGGAGGGATGAAGAGATGGAGGGATGAGGGCTGGAGGGATGAGGAGAGATGGAGGGATGAGGGTGAGGATGGAGGGATGGAGAGATGGAGGGATGAAGGGATGGAGGGATGAGAGATGGAGAGATGAGGGAGGATGGAGGGATGAGGGATGGAGGATGAGAGATGGAGGGATGGAGGGATGGAGGATGGAGGATGGAGGGATGGAGGGATGGAGGGCTGAAGGGATGGAGAGATGGAGAGGATGGAGAGATGGAGGATGGAGGATGAGAGATGAGGGATGGAGGATGGAGATGAGGATGGAGGGATGAGGGATGGAGGGATGAGAGATGGAGGGATGAAGGATGGAGAGATGGAGGATGAAGGGATGGAGAGATGGAGGGATGGGGATGAGGGATGGAGGGATGGAGGGATGAAGAGATGAGAGATGGAGGGATGAGGATGGAGGGATGGAGGGATGGAGGGATGGAGAGATGAAGGGATGGAGGGATGGAGGGATGGAGGGATGGAGGATGAAGAGATGGAGGGATGGAGAGATGGAGAGATGGAGGGATGGAGGATGAGAGATGGAGGGATGGAGGGATGAAGAGATGGAGGGATGGAGGGATGGAGAGATGAGGGATGGAGGATGGAGGGATGGAGGGATGGAGGGATGAAGAGATGGAGGATGGAGGGATGGAGGGATGAGAGATGGAGGGATGGAGGGATGAGAGATGGAGGGATGGAGGGATGAGGATGGAGGGATGGAGGGATGAAGAGATGGAGAGATGGAGAGATGGAGAGATGGAGGGATGGAGGGATGAAGAGATGGAGGGATGGAGGGATGAGAGATGGAGGATGGAGAGATGGAGGGATGGAGGGATGAGAGATGGAGGGATGGAGAGATGGAGGATGGAGGGATGAAGAGGATGAGAGATGGAGGGATGGAGGGATGGAGGGATGGAGGGATGGAGGGATGAAGAGATGGAGAGATGGAGGGATGGAGGGATGGAGGGATGAAGAGATGGAGGGATGGAGAGATGGAGGATGGAGGGATGGAGGATGGAGAGATGAAGAGATGGAGGATGGAGGATGGAGGATGGAGGATGGAGGGATGAGAGATGGAGAGATGGGGGATGGAGGGATGGAGGGATGAAGAGATGGAGGGATGGATGGATGGAGGGATGGAGGGATGGAGGGATGAGAGATGGAGGGATGGAGGGATGGAGGGATGAAGAGATGGAGAGATGGAGAGATGAGGATGGAGGGATGAAGAGATGGAGGATGGAGGGATGGAAGGGATGGAGGATGAGAGATGGAGAGATGGAGGGATGGAGGATGAGGGATGGAGGGATGGAGGATGGAGAGATGGAGAGATGGAGGGATGGAGGGATGAGAGATGGAGAGATGGAGGGATGAAGGGATGGAGAGATGGAGGGATGGAGGGATGAGGGATGGAAAGATGGAGGATGGAGGGATGGAGATGGAGGGATGGAGGGATGGAGAGATGGAGGGATGGAGAGATGGAGGGATGGAGGGATGGAGATGAGATGGAGGATGGAGGGATGAGAGATGGAGAGATGGAGGATGAGAGATGGAGGGATGGAGATGGAGGATGGAGGGATGGAGGATGAGAGATGGAGGGATGAGGATGAGAGATGGAGGATGGAGAGATGGAGGGATGGAAGGATGAGGGATGGAGGATGAAGGGATGGAGGGATGGAGAGATGGAGGGATGGAGGGATGGAGGGATGAAGAGATGGAGGATGGAGAGATGGAGGATGGAGGATGGAGGGATGAAGGGATGGAAGATGGAGGATGGAGGGATGGAGAGATGGAGGGATGAGGGATGGAGAGATGGAGGGATGGAGGATGGAGGGATGGAGGATGGAGGATGGAGGGATGGAGATGAGGGAAGAGATGGAGGGATGGAGAGATGGAGGGATGAAGGATGGAGGGATGGAGGGATGGAGGGATGAGAGATGGAGGATGAGGGATGGAGGAGGAGAGATGGAAGATGGAAGATGGAGGGATGGAGGGATGGAGGGATGAGAGATGGAAGATGGAGGGATGGAGGATGGAGGGATGAGAAGATGGAGGATGGAAGGATGGAGGGATGGAGAGATGAGGGATGGAGGGATGGAAGATGGATGGAGATGGAGGATGAGGATGGAGGGAGGATGGGATGAAGAGATGGAGGGATGGAGAGATGGAGGGATGGAGGGATGGAGGGATGGAGGAGAAGAGATGGAGAGATGGAGAGATGGAGATGGAGGGATGAAGATGGAGATGGAGATGGAGGGATGAGAGGAGATGAGAGATGGAGGGATGGAGGATGGAGGGATGGAGGATGAAAGATGGAGGGATGGAGGGATGGAGGGATGAGAGATGGAGGGATGAAGGGATGGAGGATGAAGAGATGGAGGGATGAGAGATGGAGGATGGAGGATGGAGGATGGAGGGAGGAAGAGATGGAGATGGAGGTGGGAAGGAGGGAGGGATGGGATGGAGGATGAGAGGAGGGATGGTGAGATGGAGGGAGGATGGAGGGAGGATGGAGGGATGGAGAGATGAGGATGGAGGGATGGTGATGGAGGAGGGATGGAGGAGGAAGAGATGGAGATGGAGAGATGGTGGGATGGAGGAGGAGGTGGAGTGAGGGATGGAGGGTGAGGAGAGTGGAGGGATGGAGTGAGGTGGAGGGTGTGGGGATGAGGGATGGAGGGAGGTGAGAGAGGGTGGATGGAGGGATGGGAGTGGTGGATGAGAGGAGGAAGGAAGGTGGAGATGGTGTGTGGAGGGATGGAGGAGAGGGAGGATGGTGCGGTGAGTGAGGATGGGTGGGTGAGGTGGGTGGGAGGGTGGGAGGGTTGAGTGATGGTGGGTGGAAGGGTGGGAGGTGGGAGGGTGGAGGGTGGAGGGAGGGATGGGAGGTGGTGGGTGGGAGAGTGGGTGGTGGTGGTGGGTGAGAGGGTGGGTGGTGGTGGGTGGAGTGAGGAGGTGGAGAGTGGGAGGGTGTGGGTGGGTGAGAGGGTGGGATGAGTGGAGGGTGGGAGAGGGAGAGGGTGGGTGGGTGGGGATGGGTGGGTGTGAGGGTGGGTGGTGGGTGGTTGGTGGGTGAGTGGGTGGGTGGAGGTGGTGGGTGGGTGGGTGGTGGTGGTGGTTGGTGGGTGTGTGGGAGGGTGGGTGGGTGGTGAGGAGGGTGTGTGGGTGGGGTGGGTGGGAGGGTGGGTGGGTGGTGAGTGGGTGGGTGTGTGGTGGGTGGGTGGAGGGGTGGGTGGTGGTGGGTGGGTGGGTGGTGTGGTGGTGGGTGAGTGGGTGGTG
>NC_084608.1:34235540-34253040 GCF_033807715.1 Cololabis saira
AGAGATGGAGGGATGAAGGGATGGAAGATGGAGGATGGAGGGATGGAGAGATGGAGGGATGAAGGGATGGAGAGATGGAGGGGATGGAGGGATGGAGGGATGGAGGGATGGAGGGATGGAGGGATGGAAAGATGGAAAGATGGAAAGATGGAGGGATGGAGAGATGGAGGGATGGAGGGATGAAAGATGGAGGGATGGAGGATGGAGGGATGAAGAGATGGAGGGATGAAGGGATGGAGGATGAGAGATGGAGGGATGGAGGAGATGGAGGGATGGAGGATGGAGGGATGAAGGATGGAGAGATGGAGAGATGGAGGGATGGAGGGATGGAAAGATGGAGATGAAGATGGAGGGATGGAGAGATGGAGGGATGGAGGGATGAAAGATGGAGGGATGGAGGATGGAGGGATGAAGAGATGGAGGATGAGGGATGGAGGGATGAGAGATGGAGGGATGGAGAGATGGAGGGATGGAGGGATGGAGGGATGAGGGATGGAGAGATGGAGAGATGGAGAGATGGAGGGATGGAGGGATGGAAAGATGGAAGATGGAAGGATGGAGGGATGGAGAGATGGAGGGATGGAGGGATGAAAGATGGAGGGATGGAGGGATGGAGGGATGGAGGGATGAAAGATGGAGGGATGGAGGGATGGAGGGATGAAGAGATGGAGGGATGGAGGGATGGAGGGATGAGAGATGGAGGATGGAGAGATGGAGGGATGGAGGATGGAGGGATGGAGGGATGAGGATGGAGAGATGGAGAGATGGAGGATGGAGGGATGGAAGATGGAAGATGAAGATGGAGGGATGGAGGGATGAGAGATGGAGGAGATGGAGGATGGAGGGATGGAGGGATGAAAGATGGAGGGATGGAGGGATGGAGGGATGAAGAGATGGAGGGATGAGGGATGGAGGGATGAAGGATGGAGGGATGGAGGATGAGAGGATGGAGAGATGGAGAGATGGAGGGATGAAGGATGGAGAGATGGAGGGATGGAGAGATGGAGGGATGGAGGGATGAGGGGATGGAGGGATGGAGAGATGGAGGGATGAGGGATGGAGAGATGGAGGGATGGAGAGATGAAGGGATGGAGAGATGGAGGGATGGGAGATGGAGGGATGGAGGGATGGAGGGATGGAGGGATGGAGAGATGGAGGGATGAGGGATGGAGAGATGGAGGGATGGAGAGATGAAGGGATGGAGAGATGGAGGGATGGAGGGATGAAGGGATGGAGAGATGGAGAGATGGAGGGATGAGGGATGGAGAGATGGAGGGATGGAGAGATGGAGGGATGGAGGGATGAAGGGATGGAGAGATGGAGGGATGGAGGGATGAAGGGATGAGGGATGGAGAGATGGAGGGATGGAGGGATGAAGGGATGGAGAGATGGAGGGATGGAGAGATGGAGGGATGAAGGGATGGAGAGATGGAGGGATGGAGAGATGGAGGGATGGAGGGATGAGGAGAGATGGAGAGATGGAGGGATGGAGGGATGGAGAGATGGAGGGATGGAGGGATGAAGGGATGGAGAGATGGAGGGATGGAGGGATGAGGGATGGAGAGATGGAGGGATGGAGGGATGAAGGGATGGAGAGATGGAGGGATGGAGGGATGAAGGGATGGAGAGATGGAGGGATGAAGGGATGGAGGGATGGAGGGATGAAGGGATGGAGAGATGGAGGGATGGAGGATGGAGGGATGAGGGATGGAGGGATGGAGAGATGGAGGGATGGAGAGATGGAGGGATGGAGGGATGGAGGGATGGAGAGGATGGAGAGATGGAGGGATGGAGGATGGAGAGATGGAGGGATGAAGGGATGAGGGATGGAGGGATGGAGGGATGGAGAGATGGAGGGATGGAGGGATGAAGGGATGAGGGATGGAGGGATGGAGAGATGGAGGGATGGAGAGATGGAGAGATGGAGGGATGGAGGGATGGAGGGATGGAGGGATGAAGGGATGGAGAGATGGAGGGATGGAGGATGATGGATGAAGGGATGGAGAGATGGAGGGATGGAGGGATGAGGGATGGAGGGATGAAGGGATGAGAGAGATGGAGGGATGGTGGGATGAGGGATGAGGGATGGAGGGATGGAGAGATGGAGGGATGGAGAGATGGAGAGATGGAGGGGATGGAGGGATGGAGGGATGGAGGGATGAGGGATGGAGAGATGGAGGGATGGAGGGATGAAGGGATGGAGAGGATGGAGGGATGGAGGGATGATGGATGAAGGGATGGAGAGATGGAGGGATGGAGGGATGGAGGGATGGAGGGATGGAGAGATGGAGAGATGGAGGGATGAAGGGATGGAGAGATGGAGGGATGGAGGGATGATGGATGAAGGGATGGAGAGATGGAGGGATGGAGGGATGAGGGATGGGGGGATGGAGGGATGAAGGGATGGAGAGGTGGAGGGATGGAGGGATGATGGATGAAGGGATGGAGAGTGGAGGGATGGAGGGATGAGGGATGGAGGATGAAGGGATGGAGAGATGGAGGGATGGAGGGATGAGGGATGGGGGGATGGAGGGATGAAGGGATGGAGAGATGGAGGGATGGAGGGATGATGGATGAAGGGATGGAGAGATGGAGGGATGGAGGGATGAGGGATGGAGGGATGAAGGGATGGAGAGATGGAGGGATGGAGGGATGAGGGATGGGGGGATGGAGGGATGAAGGGATGGAGAGGTGGAGGGATGGAGGGATGATGGAGATGAAGGGATGGAGAGATGGAGGGATGGAGGGGATGGAGGGATGGAGGGATGGAGAGATGGAGGGATGGAGGGATGAGGGATGGGGGGATGGAGGGATGAAGGGATGGAGAGATGGAGGGATGGAGGATGAAGGGATGGAGATGGAGGGATGGAGAGATGGAGGGATGGAGGGATGGAGGGATGAAGGGATGGAGAGATGGAGGGATGGAGGGATGAAGGGATGGAGGGATGAAGGGATGGAGAGATGGAGGGATGGAGGGATGAAGGGATGGAGAGATGGAGGGATGGAGGGATGGAGAGATGGAGGGATGAAGGGATGGAGGGATGGAGAGATGGAGGGATGGAGAGATGGAGGGATGAAGGGATGAAGGGATGGAGAGATGGAGGGATGAAGGGATGGAGGGATGGAGGGATGAAGGGATGGAGGGATGGAGGGATGGAGGGATGAAGGGATGGAGAGATGGAGGGATGGAGAGATGGAGGGATGGAGGGATGGAGGGATGGAGAGATGGAGAGATGGAGGGATGGAGAGATGGAGGGATGGAGGGATGAAGGGATGGAGAGATGGAGGGATGGAGGATGGAGGGTGGGAGATGGAGGGTGGGATGGAGGGATGGAGGGATGGAGGGATGGAGAGATGGAGGGATGGAGAGATGAATGGATGAAGGGATGGAGGGATGAAGGGATGGAGGGATGGAGGGATGGAGAGATGGAGGGATGAAGGGATGGAGGGATGGAGAGATGGAGGGATGGAGAGATGAATGGATGAAGGGATGGAGGGATGAAGGGATGGAGAGATGGAGGGATGGAGGGATGGAGGGATGGAGGGATGAAGAGATGAAGGGATGGAGGGATGAAGAGATGGAGGGATGAAGAGATGGAGAGATGGAGGGATGAAGGGATGGAGAGATGGAGGGATGGAGGGATGGAGGGATGGAGAGATGGAGGGATGAAGAGATGGAGGATGGAGGGATGGAGGGATGAAGAGATGGAGGGATGAAGTGGGGATGGAGGGATGGAGGGATGGAGGGATGAAGAGATGGAGGGATGGAGGGATGGAGAGATGAAGGGATGAAGTGGGGATGGAGGGATGGAGGATGGAGAGATGAAGGATGGAGAGATGAAGGGATGGAGAGATGGAGGGATGGAGGGATGGAGAGATGAAGGGATGGAGAGATGAAGGGATGGAGAGATGAAGGGATGGAGAGATGAAGTGGGATGAAGGGATGGAGAGATGGAGGGATGGAGGGATGGAGAGATGGAGGGATGGAGAGATGGAGGGATGGAGGGATGGAGGGATGGAGAGATGGAGAGATGGAGGGATGGAGAGATGAAGGGATGGAGAGATGAAGTGGGGATGGAGGGATGTAGGGATGGAGGGATGTAGGGATGGAGGGATGAAGGGGGGATGGAGGGATGGAGGGATGAAGGGATGAAGTGGGGATGGAGGGATGTAGGGATGAGGGGGGGATGAAGGGGGGATGGAGGGATGGAGGGATGAAGGGATGAAGTGGGGATGAAGGGGGGATGGAGGGTTGGAGGGATGTAGGGATGAGGGGGGATGAAGGGGGATGGAGGGTTGGAGGGGGATGGAAAGATGGAAAGATGGAGGGATGGAGGGGGGATGAGGGAGGGAGAGATGGGTCCCCCACCATATGGTGGTATTTATGGCTCCATCTCTTCATCTGCACATCCATCCACTCCTCTTCCTCCTCCTCCTCTTCCTCCTCCTCCTCTTCCTCCTCCTCCTCCTCTTCCTCCTCCTCCTCCTCTTCCTCCTCCTCCTCTTCCTCCTCCTCCTCCTCTTCCTCCTCCTCCTCCTCTTCCTCCATAACACTTCAACCTGTGCAGCTGTCGGTCCATAAACCACCAAGACCTGCAGGTCCTCTACAGACCACTAGGGTCCAGATCCAGACCTGCAGGTCCTCTACAGACCACTAGGGTCCAGATCCAGACCTGCAGGTCCTCTACAGACCACTAGGGGTCCAGATCCAGACCTGCAGGTCCTCTACAGACCACCAGGGTCCAGATCCAGACCTGCAGGTCCTCTACAGACCACCAGGGTCCAGATCCAGACCTGCAGGGTCCTCTACAGACCACTAGGTCCAGATCCAGACCTGCAGGTCCTCTACAGACCACTAGAGTCCAGATCCAGACCTGCAGGTCCTCTACAGACCACTAGGGTCCAGATCCAGACCTGCAGGTCCTCTACAGACCACTAGAGTCCAGATCCAGACCTGCAGGTCCTCTACAGACCACTAGGGTCCAGATCCAGACCTGCAGGTCCTCTACAGACCACTAGGGTCCAGATCCAGACCTGCAGGTCCTCTACAGACCACTAGGGTCCAGATCCAGACCTGCAGGTCCTCTACAGACCACTAGGGTCCAGATCAGATCTTGTCCCCGTTGCTGCACGTTAGTGAGAACAGCAGAGTGTGTGTGTGTGTGTGTGTGTGTGTGTGTGTGTGTGTGTGTGTGTGTGTGTGTGTGTGTGTGTTACAACAGGAAGCTGACACTTGCAGGAGTCACCAGAGCCTCCTGCCCCCCCAGAGAGATTGATGACCCCCCCCCCCCCCCCCCCCCGAACCTGTTGCTGAGGCTCCGCCCCCTTCACTCGCCCTCCCCCACTCCCTCTCTCTCTTGCATCATCCGTCTCTCAGGCTCATCCCTCTCTCCTTTTTCCACCCTCCGGCTTGGTTACGTGTGTGTGTGTGTGTGTGTGTGTGTGTGTGTGTGTGTGTGTGTGTGTGTGTGTGTGTGGAGTTTGGACCCGCCGTGATGGAGAGAGAGAGAGAGAGAGAGAGATAGCATCGGCATACCACAGCAGGGTGGGGGGGGTGTGTGTGCTCTCAGCCAATCAGAGGCCCCGCCCACTGGGGAGGATTCTGCCGGCTCTCGGCCAATCACAGCTCAGATTCCCGGGTTTCAAACCTCTAAATCATCCACCTGTTTCTTATCTGCTGGAATCCACTTCTAAACTGGACTTTAGAACCAGAACCAGGGACCGGGTTGACCTCACACACCAGGTCAGGGACTCGTGACCGCATCAGTCAGATACCAGGACTCATACGCTAGGACTCGTAACGCTAGGACTCGTTACGCTAGGACTCATATGCTAGGACTCGTAATGATAGGACTCGCTATGCTAGGACCCAATGACCTCATCCAGTCAGATACCAGGACTCGTACGCTAGGACTCGTTACGCTAGGACTCGTTACGCTAGGACTCGTTACGCTAGGACTCGTAATGATAGGACTCGTTACGCTAGGACTCGTACGCTAGGACTCGTAATGATAGGACTCGTTATGCTAGGACCCAATGACCTCATCCAGTCAGATACCAGGACTCGTTACGCTAGGACTCGTTACGCTAGGACTCGTTACGCTAGGACTCGTTACGCTAGGACTCGTTACGCTAGGACTCGTAATGATAGGACCCAATGACCTCATCCAGTCAGATACCAGGACTCATACGCTAGGACTCGTACGCTAGGACTTGTACGCTAGGACTCGTTACGCTAGGACTCGTACGCTAGGACTCGTAATGATAGGACTCGTTATGCTAGGACCCAATGACCTCATCCAGTCAGATACCAGGACTCGTACGCTAGGACTCGTTACGCTAGGACTCGTAATGATAGGACTCGTTACGCTAGGACCCAATGACCTCATCCAGTCAGATACCAGGACTCGTACGCTAGGACTCGTTACGCTAGGACTCGTTACGCTAGGACTCGTAATGATAGGACTCGTTACGCTAGGACCCAATGACCTCATCCAGTCAGAATACCAGGACTCGTTACGCTAGGACTCGTTACGCTAGGACTCGTTACGCTAGGACTCGTAATGATACGGACTCGTTACGCTAGGACCCAATGACCTCATCCAGTCAGATACCAGGACTCGTACGCTAGGACTCGTTACGCTAGGACTCGTTACGCTAGGACTCGTAATGATAGGACTCGTTACGCTAGGACCCAATGACCTCATCCAGTCAGAATACCAGGACTCGTTACGCTAGGACTCGTTACGCTAGGACTCGTTACGCTAGGACTCGTTACGCTAGGACTCGTTACGCTAGGACTCGTTACGCTAGGACCCAATGACCTCATCCAGTCAGAATACCAGGACTCGTTACGCTAGGACTCGTTACGCTAGGACTCGTCGCTAGGACTCGTTATGATAGGACTCGTTACGCTAGGGACTCGTTACGCTAGGACTCGTTACGCTAGGACTCGTTACGCTATGGACTCGTTACGCTAGGACTCGTTACGCTAGGACTCGTTACGCTAGGACTCGTAATGATAGGACTCGTTACGCTAGGACCCAATGACCTCATCCAGTCAGATACCAGGACTCGTACGCTAGGACTCGTTACGCTAGGACTCGTTACGCTAGGACTCGTAATGATAGGACTCGTTACGCTAGGACCCAATGACCTCATCCAGTCAGATACCAGGACTCATACGCTAGGACTCGTACGCTAGGACTTGTACGCTAGGACTCGTTACGCTAGGACTCGTTACGCTAGGACTCGTACGCTAGGACTCGTAATGATAGGACTCGTTATGCTAGGACCCAATGACCTCATCCAGTCAGATACCAGGACTCGTACGCTAGGACTCGTTACGCTAGGACTCGTTACGCTAGGACTCGTAATGATAGGACTCGTTACGCTAGGACCCAATGACCTCATCCAGTCAGAATACCAGGACTCGTTACGCTAGGACTCGTTACGCTAGGACTTGTACGCTAGGACTCGTAATGATAGGACTCGTAATGATAGGACTCGTTACGCTAGGACTCGTTACGCTAGGACTTGTTACGCTAGGACTCGTTACGCTAGGACTCGTACGCTAGGACTCGTTATGCTAGACTCGTAATGATAGGACTCGTTACGCTAGGACTCGTTACGCTAGGACTCGTTACGCTAGGACTCGTTACGCTAGGACTCGTTACGCTAGGACTCGTTACGATAGGACTCGTAATGATAGGACTCGTTATGCTAGGACCAATGACCTCATCAGTCAGATACCAGGACTCGTACACTAGGACTCGTTACACGGCTGACGTCACAGCCGTGTCCGTGCATTCCATGGAAGTTTATATTAATATATATTATGTAATTATATTATATTAATACATTCATAATATACGTAATACTATACATGTAATAATATACATTAATTAATATATTATATTAATATTGGCGTCAATTGCCCCGGGGCATGATGGGAGGCCCCAGAGCATCATGGGAGGTGACTCAACTGCGCATGCTCTATGGGCCTGTAAGTAAACCCGGAAGTCAGAAATGTTTTCGGCGGATGCGCTGGCTGAGCAGAATGCATTGAAATGAATGGGTGGCCATTTTCAATGTACCATCCAGTTCTATAATACATCCATGGATAGGACTCGTAAACGCCCTGATGGAACCAGGGAGGGGGCGGAGCCCTGATGGAACCAGGAGGGGGCGGAGCCCTGATGGAACCAGGGAGGGGGCGGAGCCCTGATGGAACCAGGGAGGGGGGCGGAGCCCTGATGGAACCAGGGAGGGGGCGGAGCCCTGATGGAACCAGGGAGGGGGCGGAGCCCTGATGGAACCAGGACCCGCCCAGGATGCGGCACGCTAACACAAACAAACAGCAGACAGAGTGGGAGGTGGTCACATGACCGGGGGATGGATGGAGGTGATGGAGGTGATGGAGGGTCAGGTGGAGGTGATGGAGGGTCAGGTGGAGGTGATGGAGGGTCAGGTGGAGGTGATGGAGGTGATGGAGGGTCAGGTGGAGGTGATGGAGGGTCCAGATGGAGGTGATGGAGGGTCAGGTGGAGGTGATGGAGGGTCAGATGGAGGTGATGGAGGGTCAGGTGGAGGTGATGGAGGTGATGGAGGGTCAGGTGGAGGTGATGGAGGGTCAGATGGAGGTGATGGAGGGTCAGGTGGAGGTGATGGAGGGTCAGGTGGAGGTGATGGAGGTGATGGAGGGTCAGGTGGAGGTGATGGAGGTGATGGAGGTGATGGAGGGTCAGATGGAGGTGATGGAGGTGATGGGAGGGTCAGGTGGAGGTGATGGAGGTGATGGAGGGTCAGGTGGAGGTGATGGAGGGGGTGGAGGGTCAGGTGGAGGTGATGGAGGTGATGGAGGGTCAGGTGGAGGTGATGGAGGGTCAGGTGGAGGTGATGGAGGGTCAGGTGGAGGTGATGGAGGGTCAGGTGGAGGTGATGGAGGGTCAGGTGGAGGTGATGGAGGTGATGGAGGGTCAGAGGGAGGTGATGGAGGGTGATGGAGGGTCAGATGGAGGTGATGGAGGGTCAGGTGGAGGTGATGGAGGTGATGGAGGGTCAGAGGGAGGTGATGGAGGTGATGGAGGGTCAGATGGAGGTGATGGAGGGTCAGATGGAGGTGATGGAGGGTCAGATGGAGGTGATGGAGGGGGTGGAGGGTCAGGTGGAGGGTAAGGTGGAGGTGATGGAGGGTCAGGTGGAGGTGATGGAGGGGGGTGGAGGGTCAGGTGGAGGTGATGGAGGGGGTGGAGGGTCAGGTGGAGGTGATGGAGGTGATGGAGGGTCAGGTGGAGGTGATGGAGGGGGTGGAGGGTCAGGTGGAGGTGATGGAGGTGATGGAGGGTCAGGTGGAGGTGATGGAGGGTCAGGTGGAGGTGATGGAGGGTCAGGTGGAGGTGATGGAGGGGGTGGAGGGTCAGGTGGAGGTGATGGAGGTCAGATGGAGGTGATGGAGGGTCAGGTGGAGGTGATGGAGGGTCAGGTGGAGGGTCAGGTGGAGGTGATGGAGGGGGTGGAGGGTCAGGTGGAGGTGATGGAGGGTCAGGTGGAGGTGATGGAGGGTCAGGTGGAGGGTCAGGTGGAGGTGATGGAGGTGATGGAGGGTCAGGTGGAGGTGATGGAGGTGATGGAGGGTCAGGTGGAGGTGATGGAGGGTCAGGTGGAGGTGATGGAGGTGATGGAGGGTCAGGTGGAGGTGATGGAGGTGATGGGAGGGTCAGATGGGGTGATGGAGGGGGTGGAGGTGATGGAGGGTCAGGTGGAGGTGATGGAGGGGGTGGAGGGGGTGGAGGGTCAGATGGAGGTGATGGAGGGGGTGGAGGGGGTGGAGGGTCAGGTGGAGGTGATGGAGGGTCAGGTGGAGGTGATGGAGGTGATGGAGGGGGTGGAGGGTCAGATGGAGGTGATGGAGGGGGTGGAGGGTCAGGTGGAGGTGATGGAGGGGGTGGAGGGTCAGGTGGAGGTGATGGAGGGGGTGGAGGGTCAGATGGAGGTGATGGAGGGTCAGATGGAGGGGGTGGAGGTGATGGAGGGTCAGATGGAGGGGGTGGAGGTGATGGAGGGTCAGATGGAGGTGATGGAGGGTCAGATGGAGGGGGTGGAGGTGATGGAGGGTCAGGTGGAGGTGATGGAGGGTCAGGTGGAGGGGGTGGAGGGTCAGGTGGAGGTGATGGAGGGGGTGGAGGGTCAGGTGGAGGTGATGGAGGGGGGTGGAGGGTCAGATGGAGGTGATGGAGGGGGTGGAGGTGATGGAGGGTCAGATGGAGGTGATGGAGGGTCAGATGGAGGGGGTGGAGGTGATGGAGGGTCAGGTGGAGGTGATGGAGGGTCAGGTGGAGGGGGTGGAGGGTCAGGTGGAGGTGATGGAGGGGGTGGAGGGTCAGGTGGAGGTGATGGAGGGGGTGGAGGGTCAGATGGAGGTGATGGAGGGGGTGGAGGTGATGGAGGGTCAGATGGAGGTGATGGAGGGTCAGGTGGAGGGGGTGGAGGGTAAGGTGGAGGGTCAGGTGGAGGTGATGGAGGGTCAGGTGGAGGGGGTGGAGGGTAAGGTGGAGGGTCAGGTGGAGGTGATGGAGGGGGTGGAGGGTCAGGTGGAGGGTCAGATGGAGGTGATGGAGGGGGTGGAGGGTCAGATGGAGGTGATGGAGGGGGGTGGAGGGTCAGGTGGAGGTGATGGAGGGGGTGGAGGGTCAGGTGGAGGGTCAGATGGAGGTGATGGAGGGGTGGAGGGTCAGATGGAGGTGATGGAGGGGGTGGAGGGTCAGATGGAGGTGATGGAGGGGGTGGAGGGTCAGATGGAGGTGATGGAGGGGGTGGAGGGTCAGATGGAGGTGATGGAGGGTCAGGTGGAGGGGGGGGAGGGTCAGATGGAGGGGGTGGAGGTGATGGAGGGGGTGGAAGGTGATGGAGGGGGTGGAGGGTCAGGTGGAGGTGATGGAGGTGATGGAGGGTCAGGTGGAGGTGATGGAGGTGATGGAGGGGGTGGAGGTGATGGAGGGGGTGGAGGGTCAGGTGGAGGTGATGGAGGTGATGGAGGGTCAGGTGGAGGTTGATGGAGGGTCAGATGGAGGTGATGGAGGGTCAGGTGGAGGTGATGGAGGTGATGGAGGGTCAGGTGGAGGTGATGGAGGGGGTGGAGGGTCAGGTGGAGGTGATGGAGGTGATGGAGGTGATGGAGGTGATGGAGGGTCAGGTGGAGGTGATGGAGGTGATGGAGGGTCAGGTGGAGGTGATGGAGGTGATGGAGGGTCAGGTGGAGGTGATGGAGGGTCAGGAGGAGGGGATGGAGGTGATGGAGGGTCAGGTGGAGGTGATGGAGGGTCAGGAGGAGGTGATGGAGGGGGTGGAGGGTCAGATGGAGGTGATGGAGGGGGTGGAGGGTCAGGTGGAGGTGATGGAGGGGGTGGAGGGTCAGGTGGAGGGTCAGATGGAGGTGATGGAGGGGGGTGGAGGGTCAGATGAGGTGATGGAGGGGGTGGAGGGTCAGATGGAGGTGATGGAGGGGGTGGAGGGTCAGATGGAGGTGATGGAGGGGGTGGAGGGTCAGATGGAGGTGATGGAGGGTCAGGTGGAGGGGGGGGAGGGTCAGATGGAGGGGGTGGAGGTGATGGAGGGGGTGGAGGTGATGGAGGGGGTGGAGGGTCAGGTGGAGGTGATGGAGGTGATGGAGGGTCAGGTGGAGGTGATGGAGGGTCAGATGGAGGTGATGGAGGGTCAGGTGGAGGTGATGGAGGTGATGGAGGGTCAGGTGGAGGTGATGGAGGGGGTGGAGGGTCAGGTGGAGGTGATGGAGGTGATGGAGGTGATGGAGGTGATGGAGGGTCAGGTGGAGGGTGATGGAGGTGATGGAGGGTCAGGTGGAGGTGATGGAGGTGATGGAGGGTCAGGTGGAGGTGATGGAGGGTCAGGAGGAGGGGATGGAGGTGATGGAGGGTCAGGTGGAGGTGATGGAGGGTCAGGAGGAGGTGATGGAGGGTCAGGAGGAGGTGATGGAGGTGATGGAGGGTCAGGTGGAGGTGATGGAGGGGGGTGGAGGGTCAGGTGGAGGTGATGGAGGGGGTGGAGGGTCAGGTGGAGGTGATGGAGGGTCAGGAGGAGGTGATGGAGGGTCAGGAGGAGGTGATGGAGGGTCAGGTGGAGGTGATGGAGGGTCAGGTGGAGGTGATGGAGGTGATGGAGGGTCAGGTGGAGGTGATGGAGGGTCAGGAGGAGGGGATGGAGGTGATGGAGGGTCAGGTGGAGGTGATGGAGGGTCAGGAGGAGGTGATGGAGGGTCAGGAGGAGGTGATGGAGGTGATGGAGGGGTCAGGTGGAGGTGATGGAGGGGGTGGAGGGTCAGGTGGAGGTGATGGAGGGTCAGGAGGAGGTGATGGAGGGTCAGGAGGAGGTGATGGAGGTGATGGAGGGTCAGGTGGAGGTGATGGAGGGGGGTGGAGGGTCAGGTGGAGGTGATGGAGGGGGTGGAGGGTCAGGTGGAGGTGATGGAGGGTCAGGAGGAGGTGATGGAGGGTCAGGAGGAGGTGATGGGAGGGTCAGGTGGAGGTGATGGAGGGTCAGGTGGAGGTGATGGAGGTGATGGAGGGTCAGGTGGAGGTGATGGAGGGTCAGGAGGAGGGGATGGAGGTGATGGAGGGTCAGGTGGAGGTGATGGAGGGGTCAGGAGGAGGTGATGGAGGGTCAGGAGGAGGTGATGGAGGTGATGGAGGGTCAGGTGGAGGTGATGGAGGGGGTGGAGGGTCAGGTGGAGGTGATGGAGGGGGGTGGAGGGTCAGGTGGAGGTGATGGAGGGTCAGGTGGAGGTGATGGAGGTGATGGAGGGTCAGGTGGAGGTGATGGAGGTGATGGAGGGTCAGGAGGAGGTGATGGAGGGTCAGGTGGAGGGTGATGGAGGGTCAGGAGGAGGTGATGGAGGTGATGGAGGGTCAGGTGGAGGTGATGGAGGGTCAGGAGGAGGTGATGGAGGGGTGTGGAGGGTCAGGAGGAGGGGATGGAGGTGATGGAGGGTCAGGTGGAGGTGATGGAGGGGGTGGAGGGTCAGGTGGAGGTGATGGAGGGGGTGGAGGGTCAGGTGGAGGTGATGGAGGGTCAGGAGGAGGGGATGGAGGTGATGGAGGGTCAGGTGGAGGTGATGGGAGGGTCAGGAGGAGGTGATGGAGGGGGTGGAGGGTCAGGAGGAGGGGATGGAGGTGATGAGGGTCAGGTGGAGGTGATGGAGGGGGTGGAGGGTAAGGTGGAGGTGATGGAGGGGGGTGGAGGGTCAGAGGGAGGTGATGGAGGGTCAGGTGGAGGGTCAGATGGAGGTGATGGAGGTGATGGAGGGGGTGGAGGGTCAGGTGGAGGTGGTGGAGGGTCAGATAAAGGAAAGGAGGCGGAGCATATTTACCGTTCTTTCGTAAAGCAACGCTCGCTCGAGTCTCGGGGGCGGGAGGGGGCGGGTTTGACGGGCACGAGTCTGCGACCAATGATCACACTGAGGAGGAAACACAGACACCGTCAGACACATACACATACATGTACATGTACACACACATGTACACACACATACACACACATGGAAACACAGACACCGTCAGACACATACACACACATGTACATGTACACACACATGTACACACACATACATGTACACACACATGGAAACACAGACACCGTCAGACACATACACACACATGTACATATACACACACATATATACATGTACATGTACACACACACATACATGTACACACACATGTACACACACATATACACACACATGGAAACACAGACACCGTCAGACACATACACATACATGTACACACACATATACACACACATGTACACACACATGTACACACACATGTACACGCACACATACATGTACACACACACATACATGTACACACACACATACACACATGGAAACACAGACACCGTCAGACACACACACATACATGTACACACACATATACACACACATGTACACACACATGTACACACACATGGAAACACAGACACCGTCAGACACATACACACACACATACATGTACACACACACATATATACACACACATGTACATGTACACACACACATACATGTACACACACATGTACACACACATATACACATATACACACACATGGAAACACAGACACCGTCAGACACATACACATGCATGTACACATGTACATGTACATACACATGTACACACACATGTACATACACATGTACACACACATGTACACACACATGTACACACACATGTACACATGTACATACACATGTACACACACATGTACACATGTACATGTACATGTGTACATGTGTGTGTACATGTGTATGTACATGTACACGTACATACACATGTACACACACATGTACACATGTACATACACATGTACACACACATGTACACATGTACATGTACACACACATGTACACATGTACATGTACACACACATGTACACAAACATATACACACACATGGAAACACAGACACCGTCAGACACATACACATACATGTACACACACACATACATGTACACACACATATACACACACATGGAAACACAGACACCGTCAGACACATACACACACACATACATGTACACACACATGTACACACACATGGAAACACAGACACCGTCAGGCACATACACACACATATACATGTACATACACGCACATATATACACACACATATATACACACATGTACACACACACACACACATATACACACACATGTATACACGGAAACACACACATGTACACACATATATAAACATATACAACACACACGTACAGAGTAGTTTTACGAACAAACATAATACAAAAAATCATTTACATATTTATTTCTCTACATATTTATACAAACACCTGTATATTTTTATTATTAATATAAATATATGTTTCTCCACCCTCAAGTCCCCAGATGGGGAGATAAACAAGCCCCGGGTCTCACACACACACACACACACACACCAACACACCCTGGCGTTACACAAACAGCCGAGAGGACAGAGGTCATGTGACACACACCCTCCTGCAGCAGTGCATGCTGGGAAACAGGGAGATACCTGGTATCTGCAGCGGTGCATGCTGGGAAACAGGGAGATACCTGGTATCTGCAGTGATAAACGGGGACAAACTGCCCGTCTGACCTGCAGACTCCAGGTGGGCGGGGCTAACGAGGAGGGGGCGGGGCCTGGAGATGGGCGGGGCTAACGGGAGGGGCGGGGCTACCTGAGAGGGGCGGAGACTGGAGCTGCCAGTCAAAAGGAAGATGAAGAAGATGCTGAGGGAGGAAGCGAGTGATGTCGGCAGGAGGCTAATCTGAGCAGCAGGCTAATCCTGCTGGGGGGTGGAGGTGTGTGTGTGTGTGGGGGGGGGGGGGCAGCTCAGGGGTATTTCTGGATGGAGGGATGATGTGAAGGAGGGAGATTAAGAGCTTAGAGGGCTGGAAGGCTCATTAGGAGGAAGTGAGGATGGAGGAGGAGAGGAGCTCCGCCCACATGGGCGGAGCTAAGCTGCTACCCGGCTGCTACCCGGCGCTACCTCCCTAAACCTGGAGGTGGTGACTGATGCATCCTGGGACTGATGCATGCTGGGACTGATGCATGCTGGGACTGATGCATGCTGGGACTGATGCATGCTGGGACTGATGCATGCTGGGACCAGAGTTATTATCGTTCACGAAAAACGAACGAAATAACGAAAACTAAAATTGAAAAAACAATCTCGTTAACTGAACTTAATAAAAACGAAAATTAAAAGACAAAAACGATAACTAACTGAAACTATATTGCGTGTTTAGAAAACTAACTAAAAATTATAGATATAATTTCCTCCGTTTTCGTCCCTGTCAATATAAGCCTCTTGGTCTGATCAATTTATTTCGCTCTGGCCGTTTATCTCCAACTGGCAGCCACGGCACCTGAACGCCTCACGGTCCGTGACGTCAAAACTAAAACTAATAAAAACTAAACTAAAACTAAGCATTTTTGAAAATATAAAAACTAATAAAAACTAGCAAACCCACACTAAAAACGAATTAAAACTAACTGAATTGAAGGAGAAAAAGTCAAAACGAAATAAAACTAAACTAAAATTAAAAATTCAAAACTATTATAACCCTGGCTGGGACTGATGCATGCTGGGACTGATGCATGCTGGGACTGATGCATGCTGGGACTGATGCATGCTGGGACAGGCTGGGGTTCGGGGAGGGAAGCTAACCAGCAGCAGGATGGACAGGGTTCCTACACATTTTTAAAAGTCAAATTCAAGCACTTTTCAAGCACTTTCAAGGGTCATTTTCAAAATCTTCAAGCACCTTATCGCTGGGGTAAAATATCTACAGGAATATATGTACTCAAGTTATTTTTTCCACTTTTTAATCACAATAATGTGCATTGTATCGTGCTGTAAACATCTAGTTATGTTTCATCTTACTGATTTTATTTCTCCTTGTAATAATTTTGTGAAAGACAAAAGCACTTTGAAGGATTTCGAGCCCCGGTAGGAACCCTGGATGGAGTTAGAGGTGATGGAGGATCCCCCCCCCGAGCTGCTAAGGGGGGGGCGGTTCTGGCCGCTAGCGGCCGCAGCTCTGCAGCGGGAGGGGTTAGCGGCCGTTAGCGCCGGCGGTAAAAATAACTCGGGGACGAGGAATGTGAGCGCTGAAGAATGCTGCTCTGCTTCGGGCCGACAGGCTCCGACAAGTGCAGGGAGGAGACACCTGGGGGGGGCAGGGGGAGGACCAGGGAGGGGGTGGGCTCTCCGCCTCGTACCGCTGCATCCAACAACAACTGCTGCTTTAAAGCATATTCATGTAATCTTTACATGATGGACTCAAGTGCTCATGTTAATTAATGTGCGTTTCTAAGTAAATAAATGAGATGAAACAAGCAGGAGGCCCAGGATCTCCTGGAGATCCGGGTCTCTGCTCCACAGCCTCACGTGAACGACCCGGTCGATCCAGAGAGAAAACAGGAACTCGTGGGTAATCCCAGGTACCCCCCCCCCCCACACACAGGCGTGACGAACCCGTCAGCAGGTTCAGGTGAATGTAAACATAACACCAGCAGGGCAAGACGTCTGCAAACCATTTAGAGCTCAAGGTTCAACCAAACAACATTCAGGACAGATATCAGTCGTCCTTTAGGGGGCGACGCCGAGGTGCCACTGCGTAACATCCAGAAACCTGGAACAGGTCCTGGTCCAGACCTGCAGGTCCAGATCCAGACCTGCAGGTCCAGATCCAGACCTGCAGGTCCTCTACAGACCACTAGGGTCCAGATCCAGACCTGCAGGTCCTCTACAGACCACTAGGGTCCAGATCCAGACCTGCAGGTCCTCTACAGACCAAATTGTGATTATGTTTTTACTCAAGAAAAAGAGACTTTGACCTGTAACTCTGTAACTCTCCTGACCTGTAACTCTGTAACTCTCCCGGCCTGTAACTCTCCTGGCCTGTAACTCTGTAACTCTCCTGACCTGTAACTCTGTAACTCTCCCG